>NC_053028.1:303951625-304084214 GCF_003073215.2 Triticum urartu
TAAAGTCTCGACCGACCGGAGCGCTTGCGTCGGCGGGAATCAGGGAGGGAGGACAACACAGGAGCCGACCGATAGTGGGTCGACGGTTGCCGCAAGAGGACACCGCGGACGCGCGCGTGAAAGTGCGTTGCCCCGCGAACAGGGAGGGCGTCCACATCGAGCGGAGCCTCCTGAAGCCAAGAGGAGTCGTCGGCGATGAACGTGAGTGCGCCGAGACGGATCTCGCGGCCCTCCACCAAAACTCCGCCAGAAACCATGATGATTTGGATCGTAAATGATCGCAACTCCTCCAACAAATCGCTAAAACACCGTCCCCACGGTGGGCGCCAACTGTCGTGGTTCTAAGTCAGACAGTAATGTAGGGGTTAGGTATGAAGAGGCAAGATCTTAGCTATGGAGTAGTTGTAAGCACACGAGGTTTATGAGTTCAGGCCCTTCTCGGAGGAAGTAATAGCCCTACGTCTCGGAGCCCGGAGGCGGTCGACTGGATTATGCGTGTATGAATTACAGGGGTGCGAACCCTTTACACTAAGGAGGGGGGTGGCTTATATAGAGTTCGCCAGACCCCTCCGGCCCTCAGTTGTGCAGGGTTTTAAATACATTAAGGTCGGGCGTTACTGGTAACGCCCCTAATAAAGTGCTATGATGACCATAAAAGCTACTTAATAACCGACCGTTAGCGTGCGGAGTGCCTTTAGGTCTCCTGGCCGTCGAGTGGTTGGATCTTGGTCGAGTGATTGCTTCTTGGTCGAGTGTCTTCGAGTTTGTCAATTGGAACACCTCCAAGTCGATTGAAAGGTGATTTGTTCAAGAAATGTCCTTGGGTAGGGCGGTTGGGACAGGTCCATGACCCTACCCTAGGTACATAGCTTCATCAATCGGGACCGTGTCGCATGTTGGGGTTGATCTTTTATTTTGGTACCGTAGTCGGACCATGAGTGTATTGGATGATTGTAATGTTATTCATGTATTTGTGTGACGTGGCGAGTGTAAGCCAACTATGTATCTTTTCCCCTATTATCTATTTAGATGGCTTGTTGTGAAGATTACCTTACTTGCGACATTGCTTTCAATGTCGTTATGCCTCTAAGTCATGCTTCGACACGTAGGAGATATAGCCGCATCGAGGGCGTTACAAGTTGGTATCAGAGCCTTCCCCGACCTTAGGAGCCCCCCTGCTTGATCGAATAGCTGGCGTTGTTGAGTCTAGAAAAATGTTTTGACTCATTTAGGAATTATATATCGGAGAGTTAGGGATTCTTTTTACTCCCAGTCCCTTCATCGCTCTGGTAAGGCATCCTGATGTAGAGTTTTGACTCTTCTCTTCTCAAATTTCACTAAAAAAAATTTAGGATCACGCGGGTATCTTGGAATCGTTCCGATCGATTTGTGACGAGAACATTGTTCTTGGTGCCTCCTGTCATTTAGGGGTTGTGGCAGTGTCCCGGGGAGTTGAGCTCCGAGGTGTTGTCGTCACAATTTTATCGTTGCAGTTCTGAAATACCTGAGTTTAGGTTCGCCGACATCAAAAATCTCTTTTATGCAATTGTTGGTGAGATAACCTCGACGTCACCCAGTACTAGGGTGGGAGTTCGGGAGTATTGCCATAACTTGTATAACGGATGCTTTTCGAAGGTTGAGGTAGATGATTTCCGAAGTATTTCTCGGTTATGTGTTGAAGGATGGATACCGCTAGATGTAGGATTTGCTAGATTTGGGTGAGATATTATGCTTCCCCTATATCCCCAACACCTGATTGCATAACCGGAAAGGTTCGGGAGTCTCATAGGTGGGAATTCTTGTAGCTCTAGTTCTTCTTCCACGGATATTTGGTTTGAGATTGGGTGATCCTTACCGAGTATTCGTTCTTGTTCCGTACCTTGTTGTTTTTTTTTCTTCTACCTCAATTCTAAGTGGCTTCTCAATTTATGGATATGTGACCATTTCAATTGGAATGCATTCGTTCATTTTGTTCGGATGTGAAGACTATATGTTGCAATTTCAACCCGTCTGATTCAACTTCAATATTTGTCTATCAATGTGCTAATGGATGTCAACCTCTTCAGGATTGCTCCTCCAACGCGCACGACTCCAAATCCTGATCCGCCACCACCACCTCCACCTCCGGAGGCATGGCAAGCTGTGATGGCCGCTACCAATGCAAACACGCAGCTGATCATGCAACTTCTTCAAGAGCACAACCAAGCGAACCAGGGCCAAGGCAACAATCAGAATCACTTTGCTACACTCAACCAGTTCCTTGCTAACAGCCAAAGACCTTCAGCAATTGTGTTGATGCAACTGACGCTGACGATTGGCTCGTGGACATATGCAAGCATTTCGAGTGCAGTAACGTCAGGCCTGAGGACTTTGTCAAGTTCGCTTCCTTCCAACTCAAAGACCAAGCTATAGAATGGTTTCAGCAGTACAAAGATTCCAGAGGAGGCCGTGTGATTACCTGGGATGAATTCCGTCAAGACTTCAAAGCTCATCATATTCCTCAGAGCATGGTTGAAAGCAAGCGTGAGGAATTCCGCAACCTGAAGCAAGGCTCTATGTCTGTCTACGAGTACAACAAGATGTTTTAGAAGCTCACCCGTTTTGCTAAGTAAGACGTCCCTGACGAGAAGAGCATGATATACCAGTTCAGGGGTGGTCTCAGAGAAGAAATCCAGCTAGCTCTTGTCCTCTTTGAGCCCAAGAGGTACGATGAGTTTTACAACATGGCAATGAAGCAAGAGACTGCTCAACTGAAGTGCGATGCTTCCAAGAAGCGAGTCAGAGATTCTACTCCTTCTTCATCAACTCAAGTGGCTAAGCAGCAGAGGTATTGGCTTCCCCCTCCTCTATTCCGTCAGCCTTATCAGCAGAAGAGCAAAGGTGGCAGTGGATCTTCCCACCCACCCAACCCTGGCTTTCAGAACAAGACTTCATCTCAAGCTCCAAGATCGAGTGCTCCGCATCACCGTTCGCTTTCAGAGGTCACGTGCAACAAGTGCCAACAGAAGGGTCACTATGCCAACAAATGCTTCAATCAGAGGCATCTCCCTCCTCCTCCTGTGAGATCGGCAAGTATAGCTATGGTCAAGCATAACCCCAAGCACGCCAAGGTCAACATAATAAATGCAGCTCAGGCAGAGGACTCGTCAGATGTCATCATGGGTAACCTTCCTGTTAACGATGTTCCTGCAAAAGTACTTTTTGACACTGGTGCATCACATTGTTTCATCTCGAGACCTTTTGCATCTAAGCATGAGTTGTCTTCTCAAGTTTTGCATAAACCATTAGCAGTTGTATCACCGGGTAAATGTTTGCTCACAAACTACGAGATTTCGGATATTTCTATCATGATGGGTGATTTCAAGTTTCTGGCTTCTCCAATGGTCCTTGGTAACTCAGATATTAATCTTATTCTTGGAATGGACTGGCTTTCTAAGCACAAGGCTCAGCTTGATTGTGCTGCCAGGCAGATTCAATTGACTCATTCGTTTGAGGATGTAATTGTCTTTGCCGCTCGGGATAATACAATCCGTCTGTTTTCTCTCAATGAGAAGGGTGAACTGGATGCCATCTCTCAAATTCCAGTCGTTTGGGAATATCAAGACGTCTTTCCAGAAGAGCTTCCAGGAATGCCTCCGCACCGGCCAGTTGAATTCGTCATTGATCTTGAGCCTGGCACGGAACCTATTTGCAAACGTCCTTACAAGCTTGGACCTGAAGAGTTGAAGGAGCTGAAGAAGCAACTCGATATTCAAGGGCGAATGGGGCTCATCCGACCTAGTTCTTCTCCGTGGGGTTGTGGAGTTCTTTTTGTGAAGAAGAAGGATGGAACGGACCGTCTTTGTGTTGACTACCGTCCATTGATCTCCAAGAAGACCTTTCTTATCATGAGCACCCAGTTGCTATTCTTGAAGAGACTAAGCGCAAGACTCGCAACAAGTCTATCAAATTCCTCAAAGTCAAGTGGTCACACCATTCCAACCATGAAGCCACCTGGGAACGCGAGGACCACCTCCGTTCTGAGTACTCGGCGTTTTTCCAGTCCTAGATCTCGGGACGAGATCCTTTCGTAGTGGTGGAGTGTTGTAACACCCCGGATTTAATTTACCTTATATGTACTCCAACTCTTGCCATTTTGGCACTAAGTTCTGATATTTCCTCGTTGTCGGGTTTTTGTCTTCGTGTTGCTTTTGTCTTTGTCATGCATCTCATATCATGTCATCATGTGCATTGCATTTGCATACGTGTTCGTCTCATGCATCCGAGCATTTTCCCCGTTGTCCGTTTTGCATTCCGGCGCTCCTATCTCCTCCGGTGGTCCTTTCTACCTCTTCTCGTGTGTGGGGGTTAAACATTTCCGGATTGGACTGAGACTTGCCATGCGGCCTTGGTTTACTACCGGTAGACCGCCTGTCAAGTTTCGTGCCATTTGGACTTCGTTTGATACTCCAGTGGTTAACCGAGGAACCGAAAAGGCCTCGTGTGTGTTGCAGCCCAACACCTCTCCAAAGTGGCCCAAAACCCACCTAAACCCTCTCCATAGTCTCGGTCGTTCAATCACGATCGCGTGGCCGCAAACCGTGCTCAATTTGCAGCCTCCTAGCTCCTCCTATGTATAAATAGGTCCTCCCACTCCAAATCCCGGGTCATTTCAACCCTAAACCTAGTCTCCTTCCACCTCCAGCCGCCGGACGCGTCCGACCAGGCCGGACATGTCCGCCCCGCTCCCCCCGTCCAACCACCGCTCGCCACGTGTCCCGCGGGAGCCCCACATTGCCGCCCGACCGCGCCGGCCCGCCAGGCCCAGCGCCGGCCCCCGCAGCCCGCTCCGCGCCCGCCGCCGCCCGCTTCCCCGGCTCGCCCGCGCGCCGCCCAGCCGACTCCGCCCCACTGCCGCACTGTTCGCCGCGCCGCCCCGCTCCGCCTCGACGCTGGCGGTCACCGACTCGCCGTACCGCCGACTGCCGCGCGCCGCCCGGAATTCCCCTTGTCGCCCCGCCACCTCCTCTCGCCGGCGCCGCCTGGATCCGGCCGGCTCCGCCCACCCCGGCCTCCTCCGGTCACTTCCCCGGCGGAGATCCGGCGAGACCCGCTGCCGCCTCAAAGTCCGTGCCCGATCTGGATCCGGTGCTACAGTAAACCCTAGGGTTGATTTTTGCCTCTCTCTAAGTCCCCAGTTTTTCCATATTTTTAGCATTGTTCATCGCATCGTAACTCCGCATCTGTAGCTCCGATTTGCGTGTGTAGCATATCAAAATGTTCGTCTCAGAGAGTATATCATTTCATCTCTTTGCATCATTTTCATTTGAGCTCATCTTGTTGCCCGAAATGCTGTTGGAAGAGGGCTATGTGATATATTTGTCAGATCTGTTTCATCAAATAGCTATTTGTCATTTTTGCCATGATTAATATGTGCATGATATGCTCCTGAGGTCTACATGAATTTTGTTATATTCCATGCCATGTTTACAGAGGTGCTTACCATGTATTTTTGTGAAATGTGTGGTGACTAGCACAAGCTTGCAAAGTAGTGCATTCGTTAATGCTGATTTCAGGGACTTAGAATTTCTCTAAGTCCTTGTCCTGATTTTGTCATTATGCCATATGTTCATGTTGTTTCCTACTGATCCGTGCCTCTTTTGAGGATGATCCGTAAGGATGATTTGTTAAAATTGTGGTGCTCTATCCATCCATGTCTTTGTTTGCATTTATGGAGCACCCTAGCTTGAGTCAATCGAGCTCTACTTTTGCTATTTCGCGAATCCTGGCAGATTGTTGTCTTGTTAGCGATTTTGCCGAGGATGTTGCTAGTGATCCGTGGATGCTATGTTGTTGTTCTTGCCATTTCTAGCTTCTATGATATGTATTTTTGATGGATGTATGTTTATTTTGTCATGCCATGCTCTGTAGTGAGTGCATCGAGCTCATGAACATGCCTACTCGTTAACAGATTTGCATGCTCCAGTTTTTCACTAAGTATGTGATCTGATTATGTTTTTGCCATGTTCACATGCTTGCAATTGTATTTTTTGATCCCTTTTGGCTCAAGGTCACTAAGGAACTTTTCTTAATTGCTTTGAGTATCTTAATTTCATGCCTTGCTTTGCCATGTTAAGTTCCTATAGCATATAGTTTCATGCTCCAAAGTGTGCTACCTGATGTTAAATTCCAGACTTGTGTTAATTTCACTAAGTCTGAAACATGTTATCGTTTGCATTTTTGCCATGCTTGTTTGAACCTGTTAATTGATGAATTAGTCGTAGCTAAGTGTTCATCTTTTGTCAAGCATCATGAGTGAATCCCTGCCATGTATTTTGTTGTCATGTTTGATTGATGTAGCATAATTATCTTGATGCATTCAGATGGTTACTTGCTGTTTATCGCAGACCGGTACCATATTTGTTTTGCTTGCCATTTCCAAACCGTGCATCCGATTCCGGTGATCTTTATATCGATTTCAACCTTTCCAGTGGCACTATTGGATTTCCAAGTTAATGCCAGGTTCAATCATTCCTTGTCAAATCTTGCATATGCATCACATATCGCATCCCGCATAGCATACCATGTTTGCATCATGGTGTTTGAGCATTGCACGTGGTTGATTGTGTTCCTTTTGCTTGTTTGTCTTGTTTGAGTAGAGCCGGGAGACGAGTTCGCTAACAAGGAGCCCGTTGAGTTTGCTTACGAGGATCAAGTCAACTCTGACAACTTTGCAGGCAAGATGATCATACCCTCGAAATCACTCCTATCTTTGCTTGCTAGATGCTCGCTCTTTTGCTATGCCTATGCTACGATACCTACCACTTGCTTATAATGCCTCCCAAATTGCCATGTTAAACCTCTAACCCACCATGTCCTAGCAAACCGTTGATTGGCTATGTTACCGCTTTGCTCTGCCCCTCTTATAGCGTTGCTAGTTGCAGGTGAAGTTTGGAGATCATTCCTTGTTGGAACATTGTTTATTGTTGGGATATCACCATATTATCTTGTTTATCTTAATGCACCTATATACTTGGTAAAGAGTGGAAGGCTCGGCCTTTTGCCTAGTGTTTTGTTCCACTCTTGCCGCCCTAGTTTCCGTCATATCGGTGTTATGTTCCCGGATTTTGCGTTCCTTACGCGGTTGGGTGATAATGGGAACCCCTTGACAGTTCGCCTTGAATAAAACTCCTCCAGCAATGCCCAACCTTGGTTTTACCATTTGCCACCTAGCCTCTTTTTCCCTTGGGTTTCCAGAGCCCGAGTGTCATCTTATTTAAACCCCCCCGGGCCAGTGCTCCTCTGAGTGTTGGTCCACCTCGTCAGCCGCCGGTGGCCACCAGGGGCAACTCTGGGCTGGCCTACCGGAAGTTTGGACAATCTGAGTGTGCCCTGAGAACGAGATATGTGCATCTCCTATCGGGATTTGTCGACACATTCGGGCGGTGTTGTTGGACTTGTTTTACCATTGTCGAAGATGTCTTGTAGAACCGGGATACCGAGTCTGGTCGGAATGTGTCGGGAGAAGGAATATCCTTCGTTGACCGTGAGAGCTTGTGATGGGCTAAGTTGGGACTCCCCTGCAGGGATTTGAACTTTCGAAAGCCGTGCCCGCGGTTATGGGCAGATGGGAATTTGTTAATGTCCGGTTGTAGATAACATGAAACTTAACTTAATTAAAATGAATCAACCGCGTGTGTAACCGTGATGGTCTCTTCTTGGCGGAGTCCGGGAAGTGAACACGGTGTTGGAGTAATGCTTGACGTAGGTTGTTCTAGGATCACTTCTTGATCATAGTTCTTCGTTCGTGCTTTGCCTTCTTTTCTCGCTCTCTTTTGCGAACTGGTTAGCCACCATATATGCTAGTCGCTTGCTGCAGCTCCACATATTACCTTGCCTTACCTATAAGCTTAAATAGTCTTGATCGCAAGGGTGCGAGATTGCTGAGTCCCCGTGACTCATAGATTACTTCCAAACCAGATGCAGGGACCGATGTTTCCGTTCCAGATGATGCGCTTGAGCTCAAGTGGGAGTTCGACGAAGACTCTCGTTGTTACTATTTGTCTTTCCCTGATGATCAGTAGTGGTGCCCAGTTGGGGCGATCAGGACCGTGTCGCATGTTGGGGTTGATCTTTTATTTTGGTACCGTAGTCGGACCATGAGTGTATTGGATGATTGTAATGTTATTCATGTATTTGTGTGACGTGGCGAGTGTAAGCCAACTATGTATCGTTTCCCCTATTATCTATTTACATGGGTTGTTGTGAAGATTACCTTACTTGCGACATTGCTTTCAATGCGGTTATGCCTCTTAGTCGTGCTTCGACACATAGGAGATATAGCCGCATCGAGGGCGTTACACCACCTCATTACCTCTTTCCTACCCATAAGCTTAAATAGTCTTGATCTCGCGGGTGTGAGATTGCTAAGTCCTCATGACTCACAGATACTTCCAAACAGTTGCAGGTGCCGATGATACCAGTGCAGGTGATGCGACCGAGCTCAAGTGGAAGCTCGATGAAGTTCTTGATTTTTGTTTTGTGTCTTTTCCAGTTGATCATTAGTGGAGCCCGGTTGGGACGATCGGGGATCTAGCATTTGGGGTTGTCTTCTTTTACTTTGGTTCCATAGTCGGACCTTGATTGTATTCTAGATGATGTATGTATAACTTGTATTTGTGTGAAGTGGCGATTGTAAGCCAACTATTTATCCCTTTCTTATTCAGTACATGGGATTGTGTGAAGATTACCCCACTTGCGACTAAACTACCATGCGGCTATGCCTCTAAGTCATGCCCCGACACATGGGAGATATAGCCGTATTGTGGGTGTTACAAGTTGGTATCAGAGTCATCCCCGACTTAGGAGCCCCCTAATTGATCGAATCGCTGACATTGTTGAGTCTAGAACAAAATGTTATGAGTCTTAGGATTGTATATATCAAAGAGTATGATTCTTTTTACCCCTCAGTCCCTTCATCGCTCTAGTGAGGCCTCCTGACGTAGAAGTTTTGACTTTTCTCTCCTCAAATATCATGAAAAAAATTTAGCATCACGCAGGTATCTTGGAATCGTTCTGATAGTCTTGTGACAAGAACATTGTTCTTGGTGCCTCCTGACATTTACGCGTTGTGGCAGTGTCCTGGGGACTTGAGCTTCGAGGTGTTGTCGTCACAATTTTATCGTTGCAGTTCTGGAATACCTGAGTTCGCCGACATTGAAAATATCTTTTATGCAGTTGTTGGTGAGATAACCTCGACGCCAGCTAGTACTGGGGCGGGAGTTCGGGAGTATTGCATAACTCGTATAATGGATGCTTTTGTAAGGTTGAGGTACATGATTTCCGAAGGTTTCTTGGTTATGTGTTGAAGGATGGATACAGCTGGATGTAGGGATTGTTAGTTTGGGTGAGATATTATACATCCCCTGTATCCCCAACACCTGATTGCATAACCAGAAAGTTTCGGGAGTTTATAGGTGGGAATTCAAGTAGCTCCTAGGATATCTTTCAGATGCATGATATGAGATTGGGGTTCGACGTCTAAGTGGTCCGCCTATCCACGGTTGGTTTTACAGTCGTCTCGTTGTGTCTTAAAGAGTCCTTGGCTATGCTGACTCGGGGACGCTTCGTATGTCATGTGCACTGCCTTGTACATGATGGTGATGTACGATCGAGCCTGTGTGGGCCCCACCACGAAAACTTCGAATGAAATATCTATCATATGTTTGTTCCAGCTTATTCTGCAAGCCAAATCCTTTGTTTTGTTTTCTATTGTGGTATTCGAGTTGCTTCAATGTCAAGTGTTGATTCCATGCCTCTTTCTAAGCGGTGTTCTCATATTTCTATGTGGATGCTAATCCTTTGTGATCATCGAGATTGTCATGTCAATTCTTCCCAACCAGTGTGATTCTCTTCAAGATGATCCTATCTTTTTTCCCATTCGCAAGATCACCTCTCAGTTCTCTCAATGGTGTTTGTTCCATCTGCCCAAGTTGCCTTTGTTTTGCCGCCCTCCCACCCTTTTCTTCAAGGACTCAGATTTCTGAGTCAAGTATCCATCTTACGGATGTGAAGTCTCTTCATTCTTTTCCGTCAATGTTCTTATCTGGTGATTCTCAGGAAGATACTAACAGAGTGTCACAGCCCTAGAATTCTGCTTTGTAATTAGTTGCATCAGTGAGTTGAATCCATGCATCATGTTTTAATTCAAGAAACTGGAATTGAGGGAATTCCGAAAGCCTCAAAATTCAATTAAAAGAAGGGCAAGAACCCTTAAAGTTGCATTCAGTGAAACCAAAATGGCCTTCATTAATGTTTGATATTTTTGGCAAGGGTTTGGGTCTAAACCAAAAATAGTGAACATTTTTAAGGAATCATTTTGGCATTGAATTTAAATCATTGTGGTATTTGAATTTGAATATATATTCATATTATAAAGAATATATTTTCAAATGCTTTGTTATATTTTATGTTCATTTGGAGAAGTTCTTTGAGTGACATAAAATATTCAGAGAAGTGTTTTGGCATTGTTTGAATTTGCTTGAATTCAAAACAGTGGCAAAAAATTAAATAAAACAAAAACAGAACAGAATAGGAAAAAACGAGAGCTTACCTGGCCCAAACCTACCTGGCGGCCTAGTTGGCTGGCCCAGCCCAGCAGCCTTCCCTCCCTATCGTCTTCTTCGCGCCAGTGGGCAATGCGCGTGGCCGACGCACGTCGGCACGCGCCCAGCCACCTCCTACTAGCCGCCTTGCCCCGGACCGACTAGAAACGCCACGCGCCCCCTGAATCCCCTCGGCCTCCCCCTCGCTCACTCATCCCCTCCCCGTCTCTCTCTCCTGCGAACGCCCGAGCGCAGTCGTCACCACCGTCGCCATTTAGCATGGCCACCGAGCTCCCCAGGAGTCGTTTACGTGCCCCCGTGCTCCGCCCCAACCCCAAGCACCTCTCTGCCGACCAACGCAAGGCCGGACGACCCGAGGACGACGCCGCGACCTTTCTTCCCCGTCCATGGCCACCGGATGCTGCCGTCTGATTCGTCGTCGTCCCTGCCTCCCCGAGCTCCACGACTGGCTCTTTCGAACCGCGGTGAGCTACTGACCATTTCCCCTCTGACCCCCTTGCTTGTTCCCGCCCTCTAGCCATACCCCCAAGGTCACCCGAGGTTGCCGTCCGCCATGGCCGGCGAGCCCGCGCTCCCAAGCCTCTCCTGCTCGCTCCAGGGGCATCGACACGCTCCTGGCGCCTCCAGGAGGCTGCCTAGCCACTACGTTTGCTTGCTCGAGCACTAGAGCCCCAGACCCGCTCGAGCCCAACTCCGGCCGCCGCTTCTGCCCGCTGTCGTCGCCGCGACATGCCGTTCCCGGCAACCCGGCTTGCACCGTTGGATGCAGCCGAGTGCCAGCTTTCCAACGGGACCGACCGCGGCCGAAACCGCCGCCTATAGCGCGAGCCCGAGCAACTTCGGCGAGCCTCCGCCGTGACATGTGGTCGCCGTTGCTTAATCCGGCGATGCTGACGTGGCAGGATTAGATTAGGTGCTAATCACCCAGTTAATCAACCCCGAGTGGATGACATGTGGGACCCGCACTGTTAGTGACACAAGTAAAGTTAAATAACCCCTGTTAACCCCCTGAGTCAATGACAGGTGGAACCCACCGGTCAGATTTGACTTTGGTCAATGCTGACGTCACTGTGACTTAGTGCTGACGCAGTAAAGTTTTTCTGGAATTTAAAATAAATCAGAAATGATTTATGAATTCCAGAAAATAACCAAAACTTCTAAAAATCATAGAAAATCAACCGTAACTCCAAATGAAATAATTTATATATGAAAAATGATCAGAAAAATTCAATCTATCCATTTGTACCATTTTCATGCATGTTAGAACAACTTATGGCTGCTGTTTAGGACTAATCATATAAAGGGCATTTAAACCTTCACATATGGAGTTTGAATTTGAATCTTGGATTCAAACCAACCTCATTTAACCTGTTGCTAGTTGCATTAGCTCAAATCACAGCATATTGACATGTCATGATCATGAATCGTATTGTTGCATTGCATTGATTGTGTTTTTTCTCTGTTGCTGGTGGTTGTTCCCTCTCGGTAGACGTATGTTCCGACGATGAGTTCGATGACACCGATGAAGAGCTATACTATCTTCAGAAGTGCCAGGCAAGCAAAACCCCCTTGTTCATTCCGATACAATCCCACTCTCTCGCTCCTGCTCTCTTTTACTGCATTAGGACAACAACGATTCAACTGTTACATGCTGCGGTAGTTGAACCCCTTTCCTCTGCATGACCTGTCATTGCCATAGTAAATAGATGAAACCCACTAGTATGAGTAGGAATTGTTTGAGCCCTGATGTGCCTACTCATTCATGCTTGTTTGTCATGCCTGCTATTGCTTAGAGTTGTGTCAGGTCTGATTCATCGGGGATGAATTGGAAAGTTGTGAACATGTCCTACTGTTGAGAGCTAAGTGTGTGAACACGATTTGGTAAAGGTAGCGGTGAGAGGTAATGTAGGAGTACATGGTGGGTTGTCTCATTGCGGCCGTCCTCAGGAACTGAGTTCTGTGTTTGTGATCCATGAACAGTTACTACCACACATTGGGCTCCGGGCGCTCCAAGCTCTCTCGACTTATTAATCAACTTGATCTCTGTCCAGGAGTTGCAACTAGTTTCTGGTGTTTGTAGGTTGTGTTAGTAGTCTACCAAGTGGCACCCGGTACAGGTGGGCTTGGGACAGACTAGGCACAGTGGCCCGGTGTACCAAGTGGCACCCGGATGGTGGGCTTGGGAACCCTGTACACATCGTTTGGGGCCGTGAGCGACACCCCGGCCGGATCTCCTTGCGGATGGAACCCGAATAGGCGATAAACCTGGACTAGAGACTTGTGTGGTTAGTCAGGTCGTGGCCGACTCCCTCACCAGGCTTCTGCTTGAAGGTTGCCGAGATACACGACGTGTACATGGTGGTAAGTGGCGAGAGTGTGTGTGAACAAGTACACCCCTGCAGGGTTATCATTATCTATTCGAATAGCCGGATTCCTTGGATATGGAAACTTGGACCCCTTGCATAGTTCATAGACAAGTGAAAGTGGTTACTCTAAAATGCGCAAGATAAGTGTGAGTGCTATGGATGGCGTTCTCCCAGGGAGGCGGGAGCGGATCCATAGTGGAGTATTGATATGGTGAATATGTGGACTCGTGTGCGCCACCTCAAAGACTTACTTGCAGTCGTAGTTCAGGATAGCCACTGAGTCAAAGCTGGCTTGCTGCTGTTAAACTCCACCACCCCCCCTTTTCGTTGATAATGATGCATATGTAGCTAGTTTTGATGTAAGTCTTGCTGGGTACATTTGTACTCACGTTTGCTTAATTTATGTTTTGCAGAGAGACTTCAATCTCGCTAGTAGTTCCACGTGGACTTCGATGTTTAGCTTGATACCTCAGCTACGATATTGTGCCCTTGGCAGGATCTGGTAGATAGTCAGGCTTCTTAGCCTTTTTTCATTTGTGGAAGTCTGTACTCAGACATGTTAAGCTTCCGCATGTGCTTTGACTTGTATGCTATGAATGTTGGGTCATGAGACCCATGTTTGTGATATCTCGCTCCTCGGAGCCTAATGAATAAATACTTGAGTCGTAGAGTTATGTTGTGATGCCATGTTGTATTTACACATATCGAGCATATTGTGTGTATGATTGAAATGCTTGGTATGTGTGGGATCCGACAACCTAGTTGTTCATCATTGGTAGCCTCTCTTATGGGGAAATGTAGTCTTGTGCTTCCATGAGCCATAGTAGTCTGCTACAGCCCGATTCACCGGAGTCCTGCTAGCCCAGCACTACTGCTCCGGAACACTTGACTGGCCGGCATGTGATTCACTTCGTTCCTGTGTCTGTCCCTTTGGGGAAATGTCACGCGGTGACATCCGGAGTCCTGCCTAGCCTGCTACAGCCCGGGTTCCAGGAGTCCTGTTAGCCTAGTGCTACAGCTCGGATTCGCACGCTGCTGACCGACATGCTCGATGTTGATTCATGTATGCCTGTCCCCATAAGTTAGTGCCACTTTGGGTTCACGACTAGTCATGTTGGCCCGGGTTCTCTAACATATGGATGCTAGCGACACTATCATATACGTGAGCCAAAAGGCGCAAACGGTCCCGGGCCATGGTAAGGCGACACCCGTGGGAATACCGTGCGTGAGGCCGCAAAGTGATATGAGGTGTTACCGGCTAGATCGGTGTGACTTGGAATCGGGGTCCTGACAGCTTTGGTATCAGAGCCTGACTTCCTGTAGGATTACCAAGCCAAACTGGTCAAAGTCGTGTCTAGAAATGCTTTAGTTATATAAGGGAATTGATTGTGGATGGGAACGTAAGGCTCTTTTTACTCCTTTACCTTATGCCTTTCTGATCTGAGTCAACCTCTTCTTTCTACGGGGATTAAGAACTAGGCTTCTCTTCTATCTCTCAGGATGACGTGTTACTAAACCGTAGTTGCCTAGGATTGTTGAGTTCAAGCCTCAGTTCAGTTTCTACTACTTCCATATAATCATAGCTAGCCTCAGAACCTTGATATTGTGATGTTGAGTGGTCATGCCACTATTTTGCAGGATGTCTCAAATCTTTTTGGGCATTTACAGCCGTTATGCTGTCCGAGTCATCCCAGGTTTCTAAATAGTCTGATGCATTTGCAACTCCCATCTTTCCGTTCCGGATGTTCCTTTGGGCCAGATTAACCACACTAACCAGTGAGTTGAGGTACTCTGTTGCCTCGATGTATATGTTGGAGCTTTTATTATGACCCTAGGTGTCTTAGAGGATCACCTAGTAATCTAGCATGTTTTGTGTCCCGGTGTGATGATTTTGTCCAGCATTCTCGAAAGCATCCCGTCATGCCATTTAGTTAGTAGGTTTTCCATTCCTTGGTTCTTGAACCCGAGGTTCACTCTACTTACTTCATGTTGATAGTGTTTTCTAGTTCCTTTAGGATATTAGTAATCTTTGCGATAGTCCTCAAGGTCCATGGTAAATCCTTCTTCCAATACCATGCACTACTTATGGCGGAAGTTCCTTGTTGAACCAAACATCACAATAAGAGTGCTCTTGATGAGTTCTCCATTTTACATTATGAATCTGCCAGTTTTACCTTTCTGCATGGGTTATCCGGAAGAAATGTTGACCTTTATTCGACATACTAATCTATGCATCCACAACTCAGAAAGTTATATGTTCCATTGAGTTGTCCCTCATTAGTTATTTTCTGGCCCTCGTCTGTCAATTGATAGTTAAGAGTATGTGTGCATTCATGCTCATCGATACCTCATATTCTTGTGGTGTGTCAAGCCATTCTATTCTGGAATGACTAGGAGAAACAAACTCCAGTACCTTATCCATTTCTAGGATTGGGTCAAAGTAGTTGTATGCCATGGATCAAAATGCCAATCCAGCTTTTGCTCCATTCTACATTGGAGTGTTACCATCTTTATGTCAAGAATGTCTTGCGAATTACACCACCTCTTATGAATTCTTGATGCAGTGATACTTCTCACCATCATCATTCATTCCTCGGTCCTCGTGTTGTTGTAACCGGAATGTCGACAAGTGAATTGTGATGTGTGAAATCAATACTCCTAGCAACCTCGTTGCTTGGTAGTTAATGGACAATACTCTCACTCTTAGTGTGTTGGTTATTATATCACTATTCTAGGATTGATCGTGCTACCTAATCCTTATGTCTGGTGCACTCTTTGATCAATGAGTTGGGATTTTGTCAAACCCTTGCTATGTTGATCATATCGTCTTGCCCTTAAAAGCAAGATTGTTCTCAAGCTTAAAAACATATCGGTGGGTTGTGATTTTCCAAATATATTCTTGGAAGTATCACCAGGTTGTCACCTGACCGCTATGTTGAGTTCATGATCAAGTTGGTTTTTTGTAACCACCCCTTCTCCAAGAATCTGAGTTGGATACCCTGAACTGGTTGGTTAAGTTGAACAATAACTTGGAGAGTTGGAAGATAAAAGCTTTATCCGACTTAGTTCATTTTAGGGGATATCTTGTATGTGTGTTGAAGAAAGATGATATCTTCACCAATTGGTCCTCGTGATCAGTTGTTGGATCTATTGTCTTGTCAAAACTTTGACTTGAGTATGGGCTATCATCAAGTCAAATCAGAACCAACGATGTTTGTAATGTTGCCTTACTCGTGGTTGACCCCTCGAGCATACACCATTACATCTTTTGGTCTGACCAATGCTATCACCATGTTCACATGATGGTGGAAGTCCAGTGATATGGAAATTCCGATGAGTTGTTGTTGAGGCCATCAGTAGCATTTTGCCTCCCCCATGATTCATGTTGAACATCAACCTAGTATTGGAAACTTTGTAAGCAATGCCTTCGTGTTCCGTTCATGAAGCTTATGCTTGGATGGAAGAAATGACTTCCTCAAATTCATGTGCATTTGGAGCAAGCTGCCGCCATGAGTTCGAGAAAGATTGTTTTGTTTCCTCTGGTACCATCCCAAGTTAGTTATGCATGTGCGAATGTATTATATGGTTTGGTAGATTAATTACATCCACTCCATATGTATTCCCTAGCACACCAAGCCACTGATTGACTTGTTCAAGGAGAAGAAGTTCCTTCTTAAGAGCATGCCTTATGCAAGGATTTTGTTATCCTCGATGGTGGTTCCCCACCTGAACTCGGTAGTGTTTTTATTATAAGACTACTACGTGGTCATGCTTGTCTGGGACAACATGTTCACATGTGTTAGCAGAACCAGCTCATGTTTTGGAGCTTACTACCATAGTCCATTTCCCAAGAATCTCGCAACGCCATCTCGTCGATTTGTGTTGCAAACTTTCATTTTCTTCTAGACTCGATGGGTCTGGAATATCCTGTTACCAACCAAATCTGAATCTCGGGCAGATATGATGGTTGGAACTTTTCCAAGATCTATGATGTAGGTCCCCGACAAGTTTGATGTTCTGGCCGACACACCTAGCCAGAAGATCTATCATTGTAGTATCTTGATTGAGCTATTTTACCATGTTCTCCATGAGGATTTAGTGTGACTTATTCTTGAAGTTGTTCCTTAGGGATCCTTGTGCTCTTAGTTTCTTCAATGATTCTATAACCATTGGAACGTTGGAAACACTCTCGACTGTTGAGTTCTTCCCCAGTTACCAGAATCATTCCCAACATTTGCATTTTTCCCAGCTTGCACCTCAGTAGTTGTTGTTCAGGATCATCTTCAAAAGTGGACTTACCATGGGTCCCATCCATTTCTGATGATAAGCTAAAAATCATCCATTGCATTGTCTTGAACAAGGTAGTCCACATCATCCATCCTAGTCGGAGTATGCCATTCTTTCGAACCCCTTCCAACGATCGATTGTGATTACCTCAGGCCGGTATAAAGAGTTTCAATGATATTTGTATAATTCTTTTTGCCACTTAAGGGAAATGCTCTATGAGTCACCTTTCCCTAAGGTGTCCCGTTATGGAATCATGGCAATTACCTCCTCGCTACTTTAAAACCATGCACCATCCTACTCCAGCGTGGAATTGTTGCCTACCAATTTGAACCCTTGTCATCTATTACCTCCCATCTCTCTCGATGTGTGTTTTGTGTCTCGGCCCAAGAGATGTTTCAACGTCTCACTCCATGAGTTGATCTTGAGTTGCTTGATCTTTGAGAAGATCGTTTCCTGTAGAGTTTCCTTCCGTCGTCATCGTGTTGGATGAAGATCTCGAAGACAAAGACGTAAAGAGCAATGTGATGCAATATATCGGTATCTTCGAGAAGGGCAGTTGGATCGAGAAGACTATGATAGTTTTGTGACCCCTCTGTCTTCTTACCTCATGTCTTGAATCTCGGTACGAGATTCTTGTTTAGTGGGGGTGAGTTGTCACAGCCCTAGAATTCTGCTTTGTAATTAGTTGCATCAGTGAGTTGCATCCATGCATCATGTTTTAATTCAAGAAACTGGAATTGAGGGAATTCCGAAAGCCTCAAAATTCAATTAAAAGAAGGGCAAGAACCCTTAAAGTTGCATTCAGTGAAACCAAAATGGCCTTCATTAATGTTTGATATTTTTGGCAAGCGTTTGGGTCTAAACCAAAAATAGTGAACATTTTTAAGGAATCATTTTGGCATTGAATTTAAATCACTATGGTATTTGAATTTGAATATATATTCATATTATAAAGAATATATTTTCAAATGCTTTGTTATATTTTATGTTCATTTGGAGAAGTTCTTTGAGTGACATCAAATATATTCAGAGAAGTGTTTTGGCATTGTTTAAATTTGCTTGAATTCAAAACAGTGGCAAAAGATTAAATAAAACAAAAACAGAACAGAATAGGAAAAAACGAGAGCTTACCTGGCCCAAACCTACCTGGCGGCCTAGTTGGTTGGCCCAGCCCAGCAGCCTTCCCTCCCTATCGTCTTCTTCACACCAGTGGGCAGTGCGTGTGGCCGACGCACGCCGGCACGTGCCCGGCCACCTCCTGCTTGCCGCCTCGCCCCGGACCGACTAGAAATGCCACGCGCCCCCTGAATCCCCTCGGCCTCCCCCTCGCTAACTCATCCCCTCCCCGTCTCTATCTCCTGCGAACGTCCGAGCCCAGTCGTCACCACCGCCGCCGTTTAGCATGGCCACCGAGCTCCCCAGGAGTCATTTCTGTGCCCCCGTGCTCCGCCCCAACCCCAAGCACCTCTCTGCCGACCAACGCAAGGCCGGACGACCCGAGGACGACGCCGTGACCTTTCTTCCCCGTCCATGGCCGCCGGATGCTGCCGTCCGATTCGCCGTCGTCCCTGCCTCCCCGAGCTCCACGACTAGCTCTTTCGAACCGCGGTGAGCTACTGACCGTTTCCCCTCTGACCCCCTTGCTTGCTCCCGCCCTCTAGCAATAGCCCCGAGGTCACCCGAGGCCGCTGTCCGCCATGGCCGGCGAGCCCGCGCTCCCAAGCCTCTCCTGCTCGCTCCAAGGGCATCGACACGCTCCTGGTGCCTCCAGGAGGCTGCCTAGCCACTACGTTTGCTCGCTCGAGCACTAGAGCCCCAGACCCGCTCGAGCCCAACTCCGGCCGCCGCTTCTGCCCGCCGCCGTCGCCGCGACACGCCGTTCCCGGCAACCCCGCTTGCACCGTTGGATGCGGCCGAGTGCCAGCTTTCCAACGGGACCGACCGCGGCCGAAACCGCCGCCTCTAGCGCGAGCCCGAGCAACTCTGGCGAGCCTCCGCCGCGAGATGTGGTCGGCGGTGCTTAATCCGGCGACGCTGATGTGGCAGGATTAGATTAGGTGCTAATCACCCAGTTAATCAACCCCGAGTGGATGACATGTGGGACCCGCACTGTTAGTGACACAATTAAAGTTAAATAACCTCTGTTAACCCCTGAGTCAATGACAGGTGCAGCCCACCAATCAGATTTGACTTTGGTCAATGCTGACGTCACCGTGACTTAGTGCTGATGAAGTAAAGTTTTTCTAGAATTTAAGATAAATCAGAAATGATTTGTGAATTCCAGAAAATAACCAAAACTTCTAAAAATCATAGAAAATCAACCGTAACTCCAAATGAAATAATTTATATATGAAAAATGATCAGAAAAATCCAATCTATCCATCTGTACCATTTTCATGCATGTTAGAACAACTTATGGCTGCTGTTTAGGACTAATCATATAAAGGGCATTTAAACCTTCACATATGGAGTTTGAATTTGAATCTTGGATTCAAACCAACCTCATTTAACCTGTTGCTAGTTGCATTAGCTCAAATCACAGCATATTGACATGTCATGATCATGAATCGTATTGTTGCATTGCATTGATTGTGTTTTTTCTCTGTTGCTGGTGGTTGTTCCCTCTCGGTAGACGTATGTTCCGACGATGAGTTCGATGACACCGATGAAGAGCTATACTATCTTCAGAAGTGCCAGGCAAGCAAAACCCCCTTGTTCATTCCGATACAATCCCACTCTCTCGCTCCTGCTCTCTTTTACTGCATTAGGACAACAACGATTCAACTGTTACATGCTGCGGTAGTTGAACCCCTTTCCTCTGCATGACCTGTCATTGCCATAGTAAATAGATGAAACCCACTAGTATGAGTAGGAATTGTTTGAGCCCTGATGTGCCTACTCATTCATGCTTGTTTGTCATGCCTGCTATTGCTTAGAGTTGTGTCAGGTCTGATTCATCGGGGGTGAATTGGAAAGTTGTGAACGTGTCCTACTGTTGAGAGCTAAGTGTGTGAACACGATTTGGTAAAGGTAGCGGTGAGAGGTCATGTAGGAGTACATGGTGGGTTGTCTCATTGCGGCCGTCCTCAGGAACTGAGTTCTGTGTTTGTGATCCATGAACAGTTACTACCACACATTGGGCTCCGGGCGCTCCAAGCTCTCTCGACTTATTAATCAACTTGATCTTTGTCCAGGAGTTGCAACTAGTTTCTGGTGTTTGTAGGTTGTGTTAGTAGTCTACCAAGTGGCACCCGGTACAGGTGGGCTTGGGACAGACTAGGCACAGTGGCCCGGTGTACCAAGTGGCACCCGGATGGTGGGCTTGGGAACCCTGTACACATCGTTTGGGGCCGTGAGCGACACCCCGGCCGGATCTCCTTGCGGATGGAATCCGAATAGGCGATAAACCTGGACTAGAGACTTGTGTGGTTAGTCAGGTTGTGTTCGACTCCCTCACCAGGCTTCCACTTGAAGGTTGCTGAGATACACGACGTGTACATGGTGGTAAGTGGCGAGAGCGTGTGTGAAGAAGTGCACCCCTGCAGGGTTATCATTATCTATTCGAATAGCCAGATTCCTCGGATATGGAAACTTGGACCCCTTGCATAGTTCATAGACAAGTGAAAGTGGTTACTCTAAAATGCGCAAGATAAGTGTGAGTGCTATGGATGGCATTCTCGCAGGGAGGCGGGAGCGGATCCATAGTGGAGTATTGATATGGTGAATATGTGGACTCGTCTGTGCCACCTCAAAGAGTTACTTGCAGTCATAGTTCAGGATAGCCACTGAGTCAAAGCTGGCTTGCTGCTGTTAAACTCCACCACCCCCCTTTTTGTTGATTATGATGCATATGTAGCTAGTTCTGATGTAAGTTTTGCTGGGTACATTTGTACTCACGTTTGCTTAATTTATGTTTTGCAGAGAGACTTCAGTCTCGCTAGTAGTTCCACGTGGACTTCGACATTTAGCTTGATACCTCAGCTATGATCTTGTGCCCTTGGCAGGATCTGGTAGATAGTCAGGCTTCTCAGCCTTTTTCATTTGTAGAAGTCTGTACTCAGACATGTTAAGCTTCCGCATGTGCTTTGATTTGTATGCTCTGAATGTTGGGTCATGAGACCCATGTTTGTGATATCTCGCTCCTCGGAGCCTAATGAATAAATACTTGAGTCGTAGAGTTATGTTGTGATGCCATGTTGTATTTACACATATCGAGCATATTGTGTGTATGATTGAAATGCTTGGTATGTGTGGGATCCGACAACCTAGTTGTTCATCATTGGTAGCCTCTCTTATGGGGAAATGTAGTCTTGTGCTTCCATGAGCCATAGTAGTCTGCTACAGCCCGATTCACCGGAGTCCTGCTAGCCCAGCACTACTGCTCCGGAACACTTGACTGGCCGGCATGTGATTCACTTTGTTCCTGTGTCTGTCCCTTCGGGGAAATGTCACGCGGTGACATCCGGAGTCCTGCCTAGCCTGCTACAGCCCGGGTTCCGAGAGTCCTGTTAGCCCAGTGCTACAGCCCGGATTCGCACGCTGCTGACCGACATGCTCGATGTTGATTCATGTATGCCTGTCCCCGTAAGTTAGTGCCACTTTGGGTTCACGACTAGTCATGTCGGCCCGGGTTCTCTGTCATATGGATGCTAGCGACACTATCATATACGTGAGCCAAAAGGCGCAAACGGTCCCGGGCCATGGTAAGGCGACACCCGTCGGAATACCGTACATGAGGCCGCAAAGTGATATGAGTTGTTACCGGCTAGATCGGTGTGACTTGGAATCGGGGTCCTGACACGGAGCTTCAAGTTCATCATTCTTCATTCTTTTTCTTCTCCGATGGATTCAATTCAAGATTACAATGTTGATCATATTCCTTTCCTCGTGTCAAATGCTTTCTCATGTCGGTCATCTCTTAATCATTTACTTCTCGGTATTCATTTGTTCTGGAGTGTTGAAGATATCTCAAAAGGCTCGTCTTTTCATTCAGGATCCGTTCAACCTAGTTCGAGGTTATTATCTCATTCAAGCCATTTAATTCAACCGGTGCAATCTCTCTTTTAAATCATTTCAACGGTGCTTTTCTTGAGTGGGCCCTAACCCACAGGTCTTTTCCCAGGATCTTACCTAACTCTTCTAATTTTCCCGGAGTTATTCTCAAATTCATTTCAAAGTTTGACGTAAGAATGAGAAATTTTAAACCCATCATTTTCTCTTCGTTCAGGAGATGCTTTGCAACCCGTCAACCTCTTCATTGGAGTTATCTTGGGTTATATTTCACCTAAAGCCTTCCCTAAGGAATGTTGCTATTGTGGTGCTTATCAATGATCCAAGTTATCTCTATCATCTTGGTGGAAGAAGTTTTTTCATCTCGTTGGTGTTATCAATTATATTAGTTGTTTCCATAGTGGCTGGTTGTCACCTCATAATTTTGAGATCTCTCCATAAGCACACGAGGATCATATCCTTTCGTATTGATTTCCCAACAACTCCGTCCAATCCTCTATGGAAGGATGCTTTCAATTTGATTCGAGGTAGAAGATTTTGTTTTCTTCTTCGTTACTTTCAATCTATTCTATCTTTTGTTCTGGAGGCATTGTGATGTTGCACGCTTCAACCCATCATCCCAGTTTTGGCAAAGATCATGTTATTTCCTTTGCTTATCCATTCAACCGGAGTGTCGTGCCCTCTTTTCAAGTTCTTCCCATTCTGTCAAGTTTTGCCTCCCTTCTCAACTGGAGTGCTGTTTGAAATCTTTCTTACCCCTTGTGCCATTCTTTCAATAGTTCCGAAGGCAGTGTGTTGTTGATTTCATCAAGTATCCTCTCATCTTGTCAAGTTCATATTCTTTACCTTCCATTTCAACCGGAGTGTTGTCGTAATTGATCTTTATCGTTCCTTGTACATCTCATTTCAACCGGAGTGTTGTGATACGTCTCCGTCGTATCTACTTTTCCAAACACTTTTGCCCTTGTTTTGGACTCTAACTTGCATGATTTGAATGGAACTAACCCGGACTGACGATGTTATCAGCAGAATTACCATGGTGTTATTTATGTGCAGAAACAAAAGTTCTCGGAATGACCTGAAACTTCACGGAACGTCTTTTTGGAAATAATAAAAAAACCCTGCAAAAGATGAAGACCAGGGGGGCCCACCACCTGTCTACGAGGGTGGGGGCGCGCCCCCTACCTCGTGGGCCCCCTGGAGCTCCTCCGACCTCAACCCCAACTCTATATATTTGGTTTCGGGGAGAAAAAAATTAGAGAGAAGAAATCATCGCGTTGCCGGGGAGCATAGCTACCTTGCGTGCCAACATGCTATTAAAATGGTTATGATGTGGTATGATAGGGTGGTATCCTCCTCTGAATGATTTAAGTGACTTGACTTGGTGCATGTTCATGCATGTAGTTGAAACAAAATCAACATAGCCTTCACGATATTTATGTTCATGGTGGATTATATCCTACTCATGCTTGCATTCGGTGTTGATTAATTTTAACCCCGAAGTGACAATAATCGGGATACTTACCGGTGATGACCGTAGTTTGAGGAGTTCATGTATTCACTATGTGTTAATGCTTTGGTCCGGTACTCTATTAAAAGGATGCCTTAATATCCCTTAGTTTCCGCTAGGACCCCGCTGCCATGGGAGGGTAGGACAAAAGATGTCATGCAAGTTCTTTTCCATAAGCACGTATGACTATATTTGGAATACATGCCTACATTACATTGATGAATTGGAGCTAGTTCTGTGTCACCCTATGTTGTGATTGTTACATGATGAAACGCATCCGGCATAATTCTCCATCACTGATCCATTGCCTATGAGCTTTCCATATATTATTCTTCGCTTATTTACTTTTCCGTTGCTATTGCTATCATCACTACAAAATACCAAAAACATTACTTTTGCTACTATTACCTTTTGCTACCATTACCACTACTATCATATTACTTTGCTACTAAACACTTTGCTGCAGATATTAAGTTTCCAGGTGTGGTTGAATTGACAACTCAGCTGCTAATACTTGAGAATATTCTTTGGCTCCCCTTGTGTCGAATCAATAAATTTGGGTTGAATACTCTACCCTCGAAAACTGTTGCGACCCCTATACTTGTGGGTTATCAAGACTATTTTCTGGCGCCGTTGCCGGGGAGCATAGCTACCTTGCGTGCCAACATGCTATTAAAATGGTTATGATGTGGTATGATAGGGTGGTATCCTCCTCTGAATGATTTAAGTGACTTGACTTGGTGCATGTTCATGCATGTAGTTGAAACAAAATCAACATAGCCTTCACGATATTTATGTTCATGGTGGATTATATCCTACTCATGCTTGCATTCGGTGTTGATTAATTTTAATGCATGTTCATGACTGTTGACAATGAAAGTATACCGCTCAAAATATTATTCATCTCTATTTCAAAACCGAGCTCTGGCACCTCTACAAATCCCTGCTTCTCTCTGCGAAGGGCCTATCTATTTAATTTTATGATGAGTCATCATCCTCTTATTAAAAAGCACCAGTTGGAGAGCACCGTTGTCATTTGCATGCATTACTGTTAGTTTACATTGAGTATGACTTGACTGGATCTCTTTTACCATGAATTACAATGTCTAGTCAGTCCTTGATCTTTAAAGGTGCTCTGCATTTATGTTTTGCAGTCTCAGAAAGGGCTAGCGAGATACCATCTTGTTATATCATATTATGATTGTTTTGAGAAAGTGTTGTCATCCGAGATTTATTATTATTGCTCGCTAGTTGATTATGCCATTGATATGAGTAAACTTGAGACCTAAGCGTTATTGTGAATGTGGTTAGTAATAACCTTTGCTGAAAACTTGAATGCTGGCTTTACATATTTACAACAACAAGAGCAAAAAGAGTTTGTAAAAGTTTTTCTTTATCACTTTCAGTTTATCAACTGAATTGCTTGAGGACAAGCAAAGGTTTAAGCTTGGGGGAGTTGATACGTCTCCGTCGTATATACTTTTCCAAACACTTTTGCCCTTGTTTTGGACTCTAACTTGCATGATTTGAATGGAACTAACCCGGACCGACACTGTTTTCAGCAGAATTACCATGGTGTTATTTATGTGCAGAAACAAAAGTTCTCGGAATGACCTAAAACTTCACGGAACATCTTTTCAGAAATAATAAAAAATCCCTATGAAAGATGAAGACCAGGGGGCCACCACCTATCCATGAGGGTGGGGGCGCGCCCCGCTACCTTGTGGGCCCCCTAGAGCTCCTCTGAAATCAACCCCAACTCTATATATTTGGTTTCGGGGAGAAAAAAATCAAAGAGAAGAAATCATTGCATTTTACGATACGGAGCCGCCGCCAAGCCCTAAAACCTCTCGGGAGGGCTGATCTGGAGTCCGTTCGGGGCTCCGGAGAGGGGAATCCATCGCCATCGTCATCATCAACCATCCTCCGTCACCAATTTCATGATGCTCACCACCATGCGTGAGTAATTCCAACGTAGACTTGCTGGACGGTGATGGGTTGGATGGGATCTATCATGTAATCGAGTTAGTTTTGTTAGGGTTTGATCCCTAGTATCCACTATGTTCTGAGATTGATGTTGCTATGACTTTGCTATGCTTAATGCTTGTCACTAGGGCCCGAGTGCCATGATTTCAGATCTGAACCTATTATGTTTTCACCAATATATGAGAGTTCTTGATCCTATCTTGCAAGTCTATAGTCACCTATTATGTGTTATGATCCGTTAACCCCGAAGTGACAATAATCGGGATACTTACCGGTGATGACCGTAGTTTGAGGAGTTCATGTATTCACTATGTGTTAATGCTTTGGTCCGGTACTCTATTAAAAGGAGGCCTAATATCCCTTAGTTTCCGCTAGGACCCCGCTACCACGGGAGGGTAGGACGAAAGATGTCATGCAAGTTCTTTTCCATAAGCACGTATGACTATATTTGGAATACATGCCTACATTACATTGATGAATTGGAGCTAGTTCTGTGTCACCCTATTTTGTGATTGTTACATGATGAACCACATCCGGCATAATTCTCCATCACTGATCCATTGCCTACGAGCTTTCCATATATTGTTCTTCGCTTATTTACTTTTCCGTTGCTATTGCTATCATCACTACAAAATACCAAAAACATTAATTTTGCTATTGCTACCTTTTGCTACCGTTACCACTACTATCATATTACTTTGCTACTAAACAATTTGCTGCAGATATTAAGTTTCCAGGTGTGGTTGAATTGACAACTCAGCTGCTAATACTTGAGAATATTCTTTGGCTCCCCTTGTGTCGAATCAATAAATTTGGGTTGAATACTCTACCCTCGAAAACTGTTGTGATCCCCTATACTTGTGGGTTATCATGCTGGCATCTACTTCTTGTCCATTGCAACCCTTTTCTTATGTATTTCAACGTACAAGGTTCTAGTAATGTTCTTTGTTCCTCTTTTCTAACGGAGTGTTTTCAACTTTGTTCATCTTCGTTGTATTATTTCTTTCTTTCAAATTTTTCAACCTCGCAAGGTTCTTTGGTTTCACTCATTTGTCAAGGAAGCAACTTAGTTTTACCTCTTCACTTCCTCTTCCGTTTCTCTCCGGTGCCAGCCTAGATCTCGGGACGTGATCCTCTTGTAGTGGAGGAGTATTGTAACGCCCCGAGACCGATGCGCCAGGTGTCATCCAGTTATTCGTTGTTGTTGCCTTGTCTTTTGCTTGCGTGTTGCTTCTTGCCATGTCATCATGTGCATTGCATCATCATGTTTTCAAAACTTGCATCCGTCCGGGTTCCCCCAGTTCTGTCCGTTGTCCGTTCTTAGCCCAGACACACTTGCACATCCCCGCGGCATGCCTAAAATATTAGTTTATAAGTGGTCGGAAAATGTTCTCGGAATGGGATGAGAGTTGGCATGCGGTCCTGTTATGTTGTAGGTAGACCGCCTGCCAAGTTTCATCGCATTATGAGCTCGTTTGATAGCCCAACCGTTAAACTTATAGCGGCATTATAGTCAGTCATGCGTCGGACATTTCCGGTCTCCGGAAACCTTGCCGGGCTGCAATTCCTTCTCTCTCTTCTCAGCCAATCCACACACTTGACCTCGTTCGCCTACCCCTCTTTGCGCAGTGCATAGACCCCTCTCGCGCGTCCGAAACTCCACCCTCTCGCCGAAGCCGTTGGATCGTCAACGGAGGGTCCAGAAACCCCACAAATCCCCCCAAACCCTAACCCTGCCTATAAAAGGAGACCCCCTTCCAATTTTGGACATTCCTTCCTCCCCTCCTTGTTTTCCGCGCCCCCAACCCGCAGCCGCCACCTCCACCTTCCAGCCGCCGCCGCCACCTCCATTTCCGTGCCCGGCCAACCCCCTCGCCACCACTTGGCGTGCCGCTAGTGGCCAGCCGCCGCTCCAGCAGCGCCCGCGGCCAACCGAAGCCGGCCACGTGGCCCTAGGCTCCCCACTCCGCCGCGAGGCCCATCCACGGCCCGCCGCAGGCCGAACCAAGCCCGAGCGCGCCGCTTGCTGCCGCTCCTCTCGATCTACCCCACCACCGCTCCCAGTGCCGCCGCACCGGACCTCGCTGCCTCGACGCGCCATCGCCGGCGACCACCACCGCCACCTCGCGCTCGCCTCCTTCCGCCGCAGTATGAATCCAACGCCTGGATGCGTCACCGTTGACCCCGTGAGCTTGCCGCCGACCCCGTCCTCGCCCTGCCGTCCACCATCGCCATGGCTTCCTCGACACCGACCTCGCCTAAGTCCAGCCAGATCCGGCCCAGAGACGTTCGGATCAGCCGCCCCCGCATCTGTTCCGGCCAGAGCCCGCCGTGCCGCCGCACAGGAGCGTCGTCCCGTCGTCGATCTTCACCGTCGCCGCCTCCTGCCTCTCCCACGAGCACGAGAGGCACGCACGCCTCCCGTGTGTGGGCCTCGGCCCATCGCGCCACGTGGCCCCGCGGCCTGCTTCCCCGAGGCCTAGCCGCCAGCTCGCCCGCTCCGGCCTGCTGCTTCCGCTCCACTGACTGGGCCTAGGCCCATGGTGAGCGCCCCATCACCCACTGCTCTGTTCCTGTTTCGGCCCATAGTGTTTTTTCTCTGTGCTGCCTTTTGTCTATTATTCTAGAGGATGGATGTTTTGTAGAAAAGTCCCTAGAGTTCATGCATATGATAACTCACAAACCGTGCATCCAAATTGAACAAACTTAATATGTAAAATGCTTAGAATTTTGTCTAGTTTCTTAATATCCAACTTTCAGGCATGTAAAATGTTTGAAATGTTGTTTGCTTAAATTTGCTCAAATGCCATGTTAAAATGATTTAATTCATAACTAAATAACCGTAGCTCCATTTTAAATAATCTTTATATGTAAATGGGGTAGAAAAATGCCTAGTTTAACATGGTGCACTCATCTTGCATGTTTAACAACTGTAAAATATGGTTTAAAGTAGAACAGTACCAAATTCATATTATGCACATGAGGATTTTCCAGAATTGTGTTTGTTATTTTCGGCCTCATTTAAACTTGCCTAGATAGGTAGTTTTCATATGCTTCACCCCTTGCCATGTTTAATAACATTTAATATTGTTGGGTACATAAAAGAGATCGAACTAAATAATCAAATGTGGTGTTTCGTCAATATGCAACTCGTTGCATATTGAGCTCCACTTAATTTGTAGTATTGTTTGTGCACTTTGTCATGCCATGCCTCATTAAACCGGACATGCATCATACTTGGTTGTGCATCGTGCCATGCTTATGTGATGGTTGTTTACTATGTTGTTTGCTTCTTTCCGGTGTTGCTTCTTCGGGTTAGTTCGTTCGACTTCGTCCGTTTGTCTTCTTCATGGACTTGTTCTTCTTCCATGCAGGATTTCAGGCACGATGACCATACCCTCAAAATCACTTCTATCTTTGCTTGCTAGTTGTTCGTTCTACTTCTATGTCGTGCTACCTACCACTTGTTATATCATGCCCCCCATGTTGCCATGTCAAGCCTCTAACCCACCTTTCCTAGCAAACCGTTGTTTGGCTTTGTTACTGCTTTTGCTCAGCCCCTCTTATAGCATTGTTAGTTGCAGGTGAAGTTGAAGTTTGTTCCATGTTCGGGCATGGATATGTTGGCATATCACAATATCTCTTATTTTAAGTAATGCATCTATATACTTGGTAAAGGGTGGAAGGCTCGGCCTTATGCCTGGTGTTTTGTTCCACTCTTGCCACCCTAGTTTCCATCATACCAGTGTTATGTTCCTTGATTTTGCGTTCCTTACGCGGTTGGGTGTTATGGGAACCCCTTGACAGTTCGCTTTGAATAAAACTCCTCCAGCAAGGCCCAACCTTGGTTTTACATTTGTCTAACAACCTATTACCTTTCCCTTGGGAGTAATTAACCCGAGGATCATCTTTATTTTAACCCCCCCCACCAAGCCAGTGCTTCTCTAAGTGTTGGTCCGAACCGAGCCGCTTGCGGGGCCACCTCGAGGAAACTCGAGGGCTGGTTTTACTCGTAGCTTGTCTCATCCGGTGTTGCCCTGAGAATGAGATATGTGCAACTCCTATCGGGATTGTCGGCACATCGGGTGGCTTTGCTGGTATTGTTTTACCATTGTCAAAATGTCTTGTAACCGGGATTCCGAGACTGATCGGGTCTTCCCAGGAGAAGGAATATCCTTCGTTGACTGTGAGAGCTTGTGATGGGCTAAGTTGGGACACCCCTGCAGGGTTTGAACTTTCGAAAGCCGTGCCCGCGGTTATGTGGCAGATGGTAATTTGTTAATGTCCGGTTGTAGAGAACTTGACACTTGACTTAATTAAAATGCATCAACCGCGTGTGTAGCCGTTATGGTCTCTTTTCGGCGGAGTCCGGGAAGTGAGCATGGTTCTTGTGTTATGTTTGAACGTAAGTAGTTTCAGGATCACTTCTAGCTTCACGATCGTTGCCTTGCTTCTCTTCTCGCTCTTATTTGCGTATGTTAGCCACCATATTTGCTTAGTGTTTGCTGCAGCTCCACCTCATTACCCCTTTCCTACCCATAAGCTTAAATAGTCTTGATCTCGCGGGTGTGAGATTGTTGAGTCCTCGTGACTCACAAATACTTCCAAACAGTTGCAGGTGCCGATGATACTAGTGCAGGTGATGCAACCGAGCTCAAGCGGGAGCTCGATGAAGTTCTTGATTGTTGTTTTGTGTCTCTTCCGGTTGATCAATAGTGGAGCCCAGTTGGGACGATCGGGATCTAGCATTTGGGGTTGTCTTCTTTTACTTTAGTTCTGTAGTCGGACCTTGATTGTATTCTGGATGATGTATGTATAACTTGTATTTGTGTGAAGTGGCGATTGTAAGCCAACTCTTTATCCCTTTCTTATTCAGTACATGGGATTGTGTGATGATTACCCCACTTGCGATTAAACTACCATGCGGCTATGCCTCTAAGTCATGCCCCGACACGTGGGAGATATAGCCTCATTGTGGGCGTTACATGATAGTTCTCAACCTAGAGCTCTGCACACTGGCCATGGCAAGGACGGACCAACAAGAAAGACTAATGAGGAGGAAGAGGTAGATTGATTTTCGGCTAGGTACTAGTTCCCCCTTTATAACCTAGTACTAGCACTAGTACTAAAACATGCATAGTGTGAACACATTCAGGTTTGACACGTACTAGGTGTGAGCACGTTTGTACTTTATTATACTACTCCCTCCGTCTAGGTGAATAAGTCATCTTAGGTTGTGCACCATGACCAAGAAGGAGGGGAGAATGAGAGAACTTAATGTTTATTTGCTAATTAATAGCATTGCATGCAATGAACTAACCACTGCATGTCGTGTTTGGTAGTCTTGAGTCATTGAAAACATGCACACCCCACATCTCTTATTGGTTGATATGTTTAGAAACAAGAAACAGGGTGGGAGCATTTGTATGCACTTTTGGAGTGTGATGGGAACAAGCTAAAGATTAATTGATAGTTTTGGTTTCGAGGCCCGAAACGGCTCCTGATGAGTTTAGTGGAACATAAATTTCAAGTACTCCCTCCATCTCCAGTTTACGAGGCTTGCACGTGTATCTAGGTCGTCAATGTAACTTATATAAAATAAATTGTTTAACATAAAAAATACTCTGAATATTTGAAGTTTCTAATGATTTTTTATAATGTATGTCTGTTATTAAGTTGGTCAAATTAACGAGCTAGGTACACGTGCAAGACTTGTAAACTGAGATAGAGGGAGTACTACACTGCTCAAATGTGGTAGCATAAGTTAGTGATGTAACTGGTTGTACATGTCAGACCAAGCCGATCTGTGTCCCTTTGGTGAGACGCGGGTCCGACCGACTGTCTGTTGGTGCGACCGACCGTAAAGTATTATGCGATGGAGACTTCTGGTTGTTGCTTCGATTGATTGTCATGACCAAGCATTCTAAAACTAATGATAAATCAATTACCATCTTTTTCCAAACGACCAAGTATTTTCACAGGAGTACAATACATATAGATGGAGTGATTGTCAAGGTTGCAAACCGACATGGCGTTGCAAGTTCACTGCAGCAGCAACCGACTAGGTCACTACATCGCTGGCGGGGAAGGAGGGCAGCTCACCTCGCCTACGATGCATGCCCAGTGCCGCTGCTGCAACTGGTCCCGGGATTTGTCTTCTCCTACCGCCCATTTGAACAGTTGCATCGGCTGCTCATGCCATTGCGCAGGCATGCGTGTTCTTTCCTCCGCAGTCGACTCCGTGAATATGATCTCTGCCATTAGCCCTAGCTAGAAATCAACGCGACGCTGCCAGATGCTGACATCCCTCTGCATCTCTCCCATGAGATCGACTTGCGCCTCCGCCTTATGCAGCGCTAGGCGCGGCTCCTTGGAACTTCTCTCCAATTGATGTGACGCTTCCTCGATCCGACTTGCCCTTGCTGCCCACCACCTGAAACGCAGCCCTGGCATGTCCTTCGGCGCCACCGATCTGTGATTCCAGAGCAATGGATCCCCTCTAAAACACATGTGGGTTTCGCTCAAAGGCAGCAGTGCTGCGGGCCGCAGCGAGAGGGCAGCCCGCGGGATCCTGGGATCTAAGGGATCCTCCATGGCGGGATCCGGTGGGCGAGGCGGGGAGGCGAGCCTAGGCGCTGGGAGAGCCCTACGAGGCTGAGATAAAGATAGTAAGTACTCCACTCCGTCCATATTTAAATACAAAGGCCACCAACAGTAGCCCTGGCAAAAATTGATCATGCTCCGTGCATCCTAGTTTATTGGCCCCCTTTTTTGTGCCACTTTTTATGACATGCATAAATATTATGTTACTTAAAATATGGTCAAAATTGGCATAAAATATGAAGGAGGCCAATGGAAGTAGCAACCCATGATTTAACTACTCGCATGCATGCAGTGGAGTAGTAATGTATTTCTTCCTCCCTCACATCCACTCAATTTGCATGTGTTGTATTAATTGACCATCAATGAAGTGAAGGACTTTACACGCGTCAAAGTATCACATGGGCTGGATCTTCGTACAAAAATGTGTCCCCCCGTGTACCCGCGTGTGCATGCGAGGGAATGAGTGCATGCGTGGCATGCGTGCGCATCTTCACTTCATGCATGTACCGCCAGTGTGCCTCAGAGAGGATGAGTACATTCTTCTGGAACCAGCAGCACGTCACTGTGATCAACCCACACAAGGAGGTCGCGACAATGCCTCCACATGTGCCATGTGGCTTCATGAACTGTAAGAGAGACATTGTGGCAACCAAATTATGAATAAATACCACACTATAGCATGTAAGCTTTGAGTCATATATGCCTAATGTAGACGTTCGTTTAATTCTTATAGTTCAACTCATTCAAAATCAATTAGTTTTTATAAAAAAAAGCTAGGGCCTCTTTGATTTGTAAGCTACTACTCCTGCCTAGGAAAGAAAGAGAAAGGAGAAAGCTAACAGGGGCTCCTGTGAGGAATCCGGGAAGCGCACCCCTTCGGAGTGCGCTGCGCCCGTTGATGACTTGCGGGAGAGTTCCAATAGCAAGAGATCCAAAGCTGCTGCACCTACTGTGAAGAAGGTCCCCACAGGGCTGGCTCGCGCTGATGGTACCTTCACTATATGTGCCACCCTCGACGACAAATAGGAAAGCGCGCTCGTTGCCTTCCTGTAGGCGAATGTCGATGTGTTTGCATGTCAACCATCTCACATCCCCGGTGTTCCCAGGGAGGTAATCGAGCACCATCTTATTGTATGCCCACATGCTCGGCCCGTCAAGCAGAAGGTCCGGAAGCTAGCTTTGGAGCGGCAGTAGTTTATTGCTGAAGAGATCAAGAAACTTGAAGTAGCTGGTTTGGTTAGAGGAGTGTTGCATCCAACATGACTGGAAAATCCAGTGGTGGTGCGCAACGTGAGTGGGAAATGGAGGCTTTGCATAGATTTCACATATCTAAACAAGGCATGCCTGAAGGACGCGTTCCCCTTGCTACTATGGGTACCACCAGGTCTTCATGTCCAAGGAAGACGACGGGAAGACCGCTTTCATAACCCCGTGTGGCACGTACTGCTTCGTACATATGCCCTTCAGGTTGAAGAGCACTGGATCCACTTTTGCAAGAGCAGTACAGATTGACTTTGAGTCCCAGCTGCACAAAAACATTGAAGCTTACATGGATGATATAGTGGTCAAAACTAAGGACAAAATGACTCTCATTCAGGATTTGGAAGAGACCTTTGCTAATCTGCGCAGGATCAACTTGAAGCTGAACCCAGAGAAGTGTGTGTTTGGTGTTCCTTCTGGCAAGCTGCTTGGCTTTTTCGTGTCCCATCAAGGGATAGAAACCAACCCCGACAAGATCAAGGCTATCGAGCAGATTCAAGCACCCAAAACGGTTAAGGACGTGAGGCATTTGACTGGGTGTGTTGCCGCACTAAGCAGGTTCATTTCCAAGTCTGCCGAGTGCGCCTTGCCATTCTTGAAAAATTTGAAGAAGGCGGGACTCGTGGTGTGGACCCCGGAGGCAGACGCTGTGCCACAAGATTTGAAGACCTATCTTTCCTCTATGCCCACCTTGGTCGCTCCCAAACCACAAGAGACGTTGCTGCTATACTAGCGGCAACTAATCAAGTGGTTAGTGCAGCACTGTGGCGTAGTGGGGAGTGAATGAAGCAGTAGCCATAGTCACTGTCCCCTCTGGAAAGGAAAGTGAACCCGTCCCGGCAAGTTCAGATGAAGTTCAAGACAAAGAAGAGCAATGCAGCGAAGACAGTTCCAAGGTCGCGCCAAGGAAGAAGGTGATGCAGCACCCAGTGTACTTCGTCAGCTCCCTGTTGCAGGGGGCTAGGTCAAGGTACTCTGGCGTGCAAAAGTTGATTTTTGGCCTCATCATGGCCTCAAGGAAGCTGCACCACTACTTACAAGCCCACGAGATCACGGTTGTCACCCGCTTCCCTTTGCAACGCATACTCAGAAACGTCGAGGCCACTGGTAGAATAGTATAATGGGCCTTGGAGTTATCCAGCTTTGGTTTGAAGTTTGAGAGCACATCAACTATACAGAGCAGAGCACTGGTAGAGTTTATCGCAGAATGGACACCAACCCCTGATGATGAAATGTTGGAGACAGTCATCCCCGGCAAGGAAGTGCCCCCAAGAATGGATTACGTATTTTGATGGTGCCTTCTCCCTACAAGGTGCAGGGGCTGGCATGCTTCTCATTGCTCCCATTGGGGAGCACCTTAAGTACATCCTCCAGATGCATTTCCCTTGGGAGAAGGCTACCAACAATACTACAGAGTATGAAGGGCTCCTTGTCGGGCTCAGGATTGCAACAGAATTGGGAATCAAGAAGCTGATCATCTGCGGAGATTCACAACTTGTGGTGAGGCAAGTAAACAAGGACTACAAAATCCCATTGATGGAGGCATACGTCAAGGAAGTGAGAAAGTTGGAGGAGCGCTTTAACGGATTGCAAATAGAGCACGTGCCCTGTGTGGAAAACAGCATTGCTGATCATCTGTCATAGTGCAGTACATAAAAACTCCCTGTGGAACTAGGGACTTTTGTTCTCCATCTGACTCAGCCCTCCGTGTCCCTAGAAACAATGGCCAAAAAGAGGAGGAAACTGGACTCTGGCAGGCCTCTCCCGGCAGAGCCTTCCGAAGCCCCCGGCAGAGAGCTTGCCGGCAACAACTCCCCTTCGATCAGTGAGATGCACCCTCCCACCAGACCATCGGTCCCTGCGATCGAGGAGTGCGCTCCCACGAATGAGGAGGTGCCTCTGGTCCTCGTTGTCGAGCCTCTAGCTCCAACTTGGGCACGGCATATAGTTCATTTCCTCCAAACAGGAGAATGTCTTGAAGATCAAGAAGAAGCTGAAAGAGTAGCCCGGAGGGCCAGTATGTATCAGTTCATTGATGACACGCTATACGGAAGAAGGCCCAACGGTGTGAAATTGAAGTGCATTTGTCGGGAAGAAGGAAAGGAACTGTTGGCAGAGATACACAAGGGTATGTGCGGCTCACACATTGGATCGAGGGCCCTGGATGGAAAAGCCTTCCGACAAGGATTCTACTGGACCACGGCCCTCCAAGATGTGATCGAGCTCGTCACCAAATTTGAAGCCTGCCAGTTCCACTCCAAGAACATCCATCAGCCTGCCCAAGCTCTCTAGGCAATCCCTTTATCATGGCCCTTCTTGGTTTGGGGGCTCAACATCTTGGGCCCTTCCCCGGGGGCTTTGAGTTCTTGTTCGTCACTATCGACAAGTTCACAAACTTGCCAGAGGTGGATCCCGTGAGGAAGGTAACCACATAGTCAGCTATCAAGTTCTTGAAAGGATTGGTGTGCCGCTTCGGGCTACCTGCCCAAACCATCATCGACAATGGCAGCTAATTCACGAGCGCGCCTTCATGCAATACGTTCATGCCCTTGGAAGCAAGATATCATTTGCCTCTATTGCCCATCCCAGGAGCAACGGGCAAGCTGAGAGGGCGAACGTTGAAGTGTTGCGAGGCCTCAAGATAAGAACATTTGATAAGCTACAGAAGTGCGGCATGCGATGGATCAACGAGCTGCCGGTGGTTCTTTCGTCTCTCCGTACGACACCAAATCGAGCTATTGGGATAACTCCCTTCTCCCTACTCTATGGGGCAGAAGCAGTTATCCCCATGGAACTCATATACGGGTCACCTCGAGTGCTTGCCTACGATGAAGTAGCGCAAGAACAGCACCGACGTGATGATGTTATGCTACTTGAGGAGAATAGTCTCCGGGCTGCTATGCCTGCTGCACGCTACCAGCAAGCTCTTCTCGCTATCACAGCCGCAAGGTTCATGCCCGAAGTTTGAAGAAGGCGACCTTGTCCTTAGGCGCGTTTATTCTGCCAAGGGTACAAACAAGTTGACGCCGAAGTGGGAAGGCCCTTATCGGGTAGTACAAGTCACCAGACCTAGCGCAGTCTGTCTGGAGACCGGAGATGCCATTCAGTTGCAAAACTCATGGAACATTGAGCATCTCCATGAGTTCTACCCATAAGGCGCGACTATCAGGCCCTACCCGGCGGCCACCCTTTTGTACAGGCCTTGCCGATGTTGCATGTAACCCCTTGTACAAAGCCAGGCGCAGACCCTGAGCAACACAGAAATAAATGAAGCGCTGGGGCCCCCCGACAAGTTGCATGCATACATAAGCATATCATGATCATAGCATATTCATGTAGATAAGATCGCATGTAGCACTGTTTTCAGCTGCACTAAGCTGCAAGATCCTTGTCGTGGATTTGGTCCCGAAGAAAAGAAAGAAGACAAGTCTACATAGCGATCCCCCACAAGCCAAACAGATAAGTTTTATCTCTTATCCATACGTGTTCTGTGAAGAGAAACTTGTGCATATGAAAAACTCGCCACCTTCGAAGCATAGGTGCTCCCATCCTTTGACTCGAACATTGCTTCGATCAGGATGGTTGTAGTGGCGTTTGACAAAAAGGGTTTGGCGGAGGGTTGGTCCCTCTTTGAGATTTTGTGCTCGGCAGGCTTAGCCCCGTGGCAACAAGTTGATGGTATCGGTAGGATAGCCTACCGGGGATAACTTGTTTACTTGAATGCATAGAGGCATCTCACCTCTGCATGGATATAATACATGCACAAGTGCCCGGCAAAGCTATCTTTTTCATTAATATGCTAATAAGCAATACATATCTTACAGAACGCAAACATGGATAAAGAAGATTACACAATTTAGACTAAAGTTTGGCAAGCGCCTACATATTTTAGACTAAAAAGGATAAGTGCCCCGTAATCCCTTTCTTGTCCCTCTCCTCCTAGGCACTGCGGTGGAAGGTGAAGAGGGCAAAAGGGGTGCCTGGGCAGAAGCCCAGCCTGACCCCGTCAGCCCCATGAAAGGGAGCCCAACAAGGCTAGGAAGGCGCGGGCGAAGGTGATGGTGAAGAGGACGGCGGAAGGGTCCCCCTAACCACCGCCACTAGGGCCAGCAAGACACGGCAGGGCGAACGAAGCTGCAGCCCGCGAGGAAGCCCACCAGGGTCCAGCTGGAAGGTTGGTGGAGGAGCGAGGAGCACCATTCCCACCTCTGCGCCCAACTCCCCGGGAAATCGCCTTGCCGGGAAGGGGGTGCAGGTGAAGATGGTAGTGCCGCCGCCTGACGGTGATGGTGCGGCTGACGTTCAGCTGGAGTCGGAGCTATCGTCCTCCTTGTCGCTGTTGTCGTCATCACCGTCATTGTCCTACTCGTCGTTGTCGCTCGAGGAGGAGCTTTCGTCATCGGTCCAGCTCTCTGTGCAGCACCCTAAGCGAGCACCCGAAGACCTTGACGGAGAGCAGCTTGGCATCCATTAATTTAAAATGGAGGACGTGCATCTCTGACAAGCTGTGGGCACGAGAAAAAGTCTTCCAGCCGCGTCAGAAGACCATGACCTGAGGAGCGGGAAATCTACATCCACATGCATGCTACCATTACAGCAGCCCCTCATGTGCAGCTTCAGTGCGCGCGGCCACTCGAGCTCCATCACCCTTGCGAATGGAGTGGGGAGACAGAGGCGGCCGCGCGGAGGCTTGTACAATCTAATGATGAATTCCAGAGGTTGGTCTTCGACGTGGCCTTCCATCGGGGGAGGCGCGGCTGGCAAGGACGCAATAAGAGTGCCACCCCATCCTCCTCGGCCCCAAATGCCACAACGACCACGACCTCGCCCCCTCCCACCTCCTCTTACGGCGGACCCTGTCCCCGCATTTTCAACAGGAGACGGGAGGCATTGTCGAGCAGAAGCCCTCGTCGCCACCACCGGGGCGCCACCGCGCCCTTGCCCTCTCACCATGGTGAACTAGGGATGCTAAAGGAAGGGGAGGGGCGGAGCACGTGAACAAATGCATCGCTCCTGCCCCCTTTTTATAGGGGAAAGGGGCAGGGGCTGATTCCTCACCCTGGAAGCAGCCGCCCCCTCCTCCAATCCGGCTCCCCCGCACCACCAAGGGCTCGGGGAATCAAAGCCGACCCTCTACGTCAATTCACGACGCCTGGTTTTCTGCCATGGCGATCATTCTTGTGCCCTCCGCATCCGCCACCAACCCTACGTAATGCATGCAATACATGTGGCGGAAGTACCAGGGGGCGGGGAAGCTAGTGGAATGGCAGTTATCGCCCGTGATCGTGGGACATGGGCAACCCACAGATTGTGGCTCAGATTCCCTCCATAACATCTTGCGCGACATGCGGGAAAACCGGAAACTAATCCAAGCTCAGATTAATGAAAAAGCAAGGAAGACCTCAAAGGCCAAACTGCCGTAGCATCCTCGCATGTGTACTTGACAGGGCCTACCCCGACAACGCTCGGCAGCACGTTCAGCCTAGGCCCGAGGACTCCGGTCGGTGCAACAAACCCTAGGTGTGTTGCCCAGACTGTACACGGACACAAGAGCGAGGTTGCAACATCCAAGACGAGACCAAGTCAAGCCAAAGGAGCAAGACACCACTAAGGAAAAACCTCCCTTGCCGGGTAGGCGAGCTGGGCAAGGTCGAAGTTACCCCGCCCCGGCAAGCTTGTCAGGGACGCCAAGGGAGGACTACCCCACCAAGGCTCCACCGCTCCACCTCACAGCGACGCAAGTCATCGATCAGTGCAGTGTCAAGCCCCCAAGTGACTAAGTGTTTGTTATTTGACACATGGCAGCCACTTCCAAAGGAAATCACCTCCAAATGACACCCGTCTAGAGACGTGTCGAGTAGATAGACGAGAAGGTGGCCCTTGTCGAGCACGCCACGATGTGACACTAAGCGGCGCATTTAATGTGGTCTGCCCTGTCTGCAGAGTTAAGTATGATAGCACTGTTTGCTATCTAATCAGTACACAATGACTGATTTGCCATTGTGGTGACCCTTGATCTATAAAAGAGGGCCATGGCAACTATAGAAAGGATTCGGACCCTTGTACACTCATACGTGTGTAGCTTCTCTTGCCCCAAGGCAACCCTGCCAGGCTAGAGCGACGCGTCTACACCACGGTCCTCTCATCAATCCACCAAAGCAGGAGTACGGTTTTACGCCTCGCGGTGGCCTGAACCTGGGTAAAACTGCCTTTGTGATCGTTGCCATGCTTCCCCAGCACTCTCTGCTCTTTGTGCAATGTGTTCTTCCCCCCTGCCGAACCACAAGGGGACGATGGTCCCATAGGTGGCCATGATTTCCCACGACACTCCGAGAACTTGTATAAACCCAAACGCTTTGATCACCTCATCAAAGTGAAGATTCCAACTCGAGATGCTTTCAACAGTCCACAAATGGATCGCTGGAGTTTGCACACTTTGTCAGCATTCCCTGGATTGACAAAACCTTCCGGTTGCATCATATACAGCTCTTCCTTAAGGAAACCATTAAGGAACGTTGTTTTGAGATCCATATGCCAGATTTCATAATAGAAAAATGCAGCTATTGCTTACATGATTCTCACAGACTTAAGCATCGCTACGGGTGAGAAAGTCTCATCGTAGTCAACTCCTTGAACTTGTGAAAAAACCCTTTGCCACAAGTCGAGCTTTATAGACGGTGACATTACCATCCGCATCCGTCTTCTTCTTGTAGATCCATTTATTCTGAATGGCCTTTTTCCCTTCAGGTAATACTTCCAAAGTCCATACTTTGTTTTCATACATGTATCCCTTCTCATATTTCATGGCCTCTAACCATTTGTCGGAATCCGGGCCCATCATCGCTTCTCCATATCTCGTAGGTTCACCATTGTCCAACAACATGACCTCTAAGGCAGGGTTACCGTACCACTCAGGAGTTGTATGTACCCTTGTCGACCTACGAGGTTTGATAGTAACTTTATCCGAAGCTTCATGTGCATCATCATTAGCTTCCTCTTCAACTGGTGTAGGTGCCACAAAAACATCTTTCTATGTTGTGCTACTCTCTGGTTGAAGTGAAGGTTCAACAACCTCAGCAAGTTCTATCTTCCTCCTACTCAATTCTTTCGAGAGAAACTCTTTCTCAAGAAAGGACCCATTCTTAGTGACAAACACTTTGCCTTCAGATCTGAGATAGAAGGTATACCCAACCATCTCTTTTGGGTATCCTATGAATACACATTTGTCTGCTTTGGGTTCGAGATTTTCTGGCTGAAGCCTTTTGACATAAGAATCACAGCCCCAAACCTTAAGAAATGACAAATTAGGTTTCTTGCCGAACCACAATTCATACATTGGCATCTCTACGGACTTAGATGGTGCCCTATTTTAAGTGAATGCAGTTGTCTCTAATGCATAACCCCAAAATGATAGTGCAGATCGGCAAGAGACATCATACAACACACCATATCCAATAGGGTACGATTAACACGTTCGGACACACCATTACGTTGTGGTGTTCCAGGTGGTGTCAACTATGGAACAATTCCACATTGTTTTAAGTGATTGCCAAACGCATAACTCATATACTCTCCCGCTCGATCAAATCGTAGGAATTTGATCTTCTTGTTATGATGATTCTCAACTTCACTCTGAAATTGCTTGAACTTCTCAAACATCTTAGACTTGTGCCTCATTAAGTAAATATACCCATATCTACTCAAAACATTGGTGAAGGTGAGAAAGTAACGATATCCACCGCGCGCGTCAACGCTCATCGGACCGCACACATCAGTATGTGTGATTTCCAACAAGTCACTCGCTCGTTCCATTGTTCCAGAGAATGGGGTCTTAGTCATCTTGCCCATGAGGCATGGTTCACATGTGTCAATTGATTCAAAATCAAGTGACTCCAAAAGTCCATCAGCATGGAGTTTCTTCATGCACTTTACAACAATATGACCTAAGCGGTAGTGCCACAAGAAAGTGGTACTATCATTATCAACTCTACATCTTTTGGCATCAATGTTATGAACATGTGTATCATCACTATCGAGATTCAACAAGAATAAACCCCTCACAATGGGTGCATGCCCATAAAAGATATTCCCATATAAATAGAACAACCATTATTCTCTGATTTAAATGAGTAACCATCTGGCATTAAACAAGATCCAAATATAATGTTCATGCAAAACACAAGCACTGGATAACAATTATTCAAGTTCATCGCTATCAGGGTACACAAACAGGGGTGTATGTTTCCCCTGACTTGTGCATGGACAGCAGGCCTCCACCATGACAGCGCCGAGCTTCCAAGATGGGGCCAAGCTAAGGAGATAGCTCTTTAAGGAATCAGAGGGCGGATCAAGAAGACCAAGACAAGACCGAAGAGCAAGATATCACTAAGGAAAAACCACCCTTGTCGGGCAGGCGAGCCTGGTCAGGTCGAGGCCACACTGAAGACAAGTCTCAAGATTTCCCCGGCAGGCTTGCCGGGGATGCGAAGGGTGGATCGCCCCGCCAAGTGAAGGAAATATGCCCTAGAGGCAATAATAAATTTGTTACTTATATTTCCTTATATCATGATAAATGTTTATTATTCATGCTAGAATTGTATTAACCGGAAACTTAGTACATGTGTGAATACATAGACAAACGGAGTGTCCCGAGTATGCCTCTACTTGACTAGCTCGTTAATCAAAGATGGTTAAGTTTCCTAGCCATGGACATGTGTCGTCATTTGATGAATGGGATCACATCATTAGAGAATGATGTGATGGACTAGACCCATCCGCTAGCTTAACACTATGATCGTTTAGTTTATTACTATTGCTTTCTTCATGACTTATACATGTTCCTATGACTATGAGATTATGCAACTCCCAAATACCGGAGGAACACATAGTGTGCTATCAAACTTCAGAACATAACTGGGTGATTATAAAGATGCTCTACAGGTGTCTCCGATGGTGTTTGTTGAGTTGGCATAGATCGAGATTAGGATTTGTCACTCCGATTGTCAGAGAGATATCTCTCGGCCCTCTCGGTAATGCACATCACTATAAGCCTTGCAAGCAATGTGACTAATGAGTTAGTTGCGGGATGATGCATTACGGAACGAGTAAAGAGACTTGCTGGTGACGATATTGAACTAGGTATGATGATACCAACGATCGAATCTCGGGCAAGTAACATACCGATGACAAAGGGAACAACGTATGTTGTTATGCGGTTTGACCGATAAAGATCTTCGTAGAATATGTAGGAACCAATATGAGCATCCAGGTTCCGCTATTGGTAATTGACCGGAGATGAGTCTCGGTCATGTCTACATAGTTCACGAACCCGTAGGGTCCGCATGCTTAACGTTCGATGACGATGATATTATGAGTTTATGTGTTTTGATGTATCGAATGTAGTTCGCAGTCCCGGATGTGATCACTGACGTGATGAGGAGTCTCAAAATGGTGGAGACATGAAGATTGATATATTGGAAGGTTATGTTTGGACAGCGGAATGGTTTCGGATGAGTTCGGGCATATACCGGAGTACCGGGGAGTTACCGGAACCCTCGGGCGGCTTAATGGGCCTACATGGGCTTTAGTGGAAGAGAGAGGAGGCGGCCAAGTGGTGGGGGAGCCCTCCCCCCCCCAACCCAATCCGAATTGGGAGCCCCCCCCTTTCCTTCTTCTCCTCTTCCCCTTTTTCGATGTCAAAACCGGCGGATCTCGGGTAGGGGGTCCCGAACTGTGCGTCTAAGGCGGATGGTAACAGGAGGCAGGGGACACAATGTTTTACCCAAGTTCGGGCCCTCTTGATGGAGGTAAAACCCTATGTCCTGCTTGATTAATATTGATGATATGGGTAGTACAAGAGTAGATCTACCACGAGATCGGAGAGGCTAAACCCTAGAAGCTAGCCTATGGTATGATTGTATGTTGTCCTACGGACTAAAACCCTCCGGTTTATATAGACACCGGAGGGGCTAGGGTTACACAAGGTCGGTTACAAAGGAGGAGATACACATATCCGTATTGCCTAGCTTGCCTTCCACGCCAAGTAGAGTCCCATCCGGACACGAGACGAAGTCTTCAATCCTGTATCTTCATAGTCTAATAGTCCAGCCAATGGAGATAGTCCGGCTGTCCGGAGACCCCCTAATCCAGGACTCCCACAGTAGCCCCTGAACCAGGCTTTCAATGACAATGATTCCGGCGCGCAGTATTGTATTCAGCATTGCAAGGCGGGTTCCTCCTCCGAACATACCACGAAAGAATTTGAATATAAGGATAGTGTCCGACCCTGCAAAATAAGTTCCACATACCACCGTAGAGAGAATAATATTTCCACAAATCCAATTTGCTGACTTGTTTTGGCAACACGACATTATGTCACGGCCCGGTGATTATTCGAACCGTTTCCTTTAACTAGCCCCGCACATAACGCGAGGCAGTTTTTTGACACGTCTTGTCAAAGCAGAGATCGTGTCCCCTTATCATGGGATTCTCATCAATACGGGTGTGGGTAACCCAACCGTGCCATCGATTACGGCGCTTGCGGGAGAAGCGAGTTTTACCAGGCTAGTGGGGACGCATAGTTTTGTCCTCCCATATAAAGGGATAAGGATTTACCTTTTCATCCACGCCTTCTTCCTCCTTTGCTCATCCACCTTCGCACACTCGAGCTCCAGCGCCCAAGTTCGCATTTCCCACCTCGACCTTCTCCAACCATGTCCGGAGCGGGAGGCAGGTGGATGGTCTCCTCCGTCACGGAGGGACACGTCAAGAAGCTGAGGAGAGCCGGATACTTGCCCGACGACATCGCGCACCGGCTCCCAGAGGAGGGGCAGCTCATCCCCGCCCCCAGGCCCCATGAGAGGGTAGTGTTCCTCACCCATTTCCTTCGCGGACTGGGATTTCCTCTCCACCCATTTGTCCAGGGGCTCATGTTCTACTACGGCCTGGATTTCCACGATATGGCCCCGAACTTCATCCTCAACATCTCGGCGTTTATTGTCGTGTGCGAGGCTTTCCTCCACATCAAGCCCCACTTTGGCTTATGGCTGAAGACTTTCAATGTCAAGCCGAAGGTAGTGAGCGGCTGCCAGGCGGAGTGCGGAGGCGCCATGGTGGGCAAGATGCCCAACATCACATGGCTCGAGGGCTCCTTCGTGGAGACCATAAAGGGGTGGCAATCGGGGTGGTTCTACATCACCGAGCCGCGTGACCCTACATGGGCAGTGGGCCCCGAGTTCCGATCTGGCTTCCCCACACGGCTTACCTCTTGGCAAGAGAAGGGCCTGTCCTGGGGTAGTTCAGGAGAGCTGACCGGACTCCAAACATGTATTCAAAACATGGTGAACAAGAAGCTCAAGCTTGTCAACGTAGTCCAGGTCATGCTCCACCGCCGGATCCTCCCGTGCCAGCAACGGGCCTTCAACTTGTGGGAGTTCGACCCGGCGCAGCACCGAACTCTGAACAGGATCTTCGACACAACTCACGATGATGCCTGGAGGGTGTTGTTCAAGAGCACCGAGGTCCCCCCCTCCCATTACTGAGGATCGCGGATTCGGCGTGAAGCGCCAAGCCAGTGCGGTAAGCTGCTTTACCTCTTACAGGATACTTATTTTTCATAGATTGATTCCATGCGGGATCTAAACTCCCGTACCTTTGACACGACTGGCAGGAGACGGCCGGACAGATCGACTGTCCGGCTCCTTTGCCTGAAGGCCCAGCAGACGCTCTTCTGACGAAGATGCTGACTCCGGCTCCTTATACGGTGTCGGAGAAGACCAAGAAGGCCAAGGGAACCAGAAAGAGTTCCCAACGCCAGGCGTCATCAGACTCACCGTCCGAGGACTCTACGGCTTCCCCCGAAGACGAGGAGGCAGAAGAAGATGCTCCCCCTCCAGACGGGGGAGAAAAGAAAAGGAAGGCTGCCCCAACTGGGGAGGCCGAAGGGTCCAAGAAGGGGAGGACTCTCCTTCCGGACAGCTCTACCACCGCCGCCAACGGCGAAGACGAGTGGCTGCCCAGGGCCAAGCCCCTGGGGAAGTCGTAAGTATTTGGATACCAGAGTAACTCATAGTATTCCTTTGTCGCACTACTTCACCTAACGCTGAAATATGATTATGCAGGCCGCCCCGAGCCCGTATTGATGTATCATCCGATGGCTCCCTGGGCTCGTCGGATATGGATAGCGATCCAGTCCCGGCCGCCACCTCCCCTCATCCTGCGGACGACGCTGAGGTGCTGTCTCACGAGGCACCGGGTCGAGGGGAGACAGTCCCGGAGGCGCCTCAAGGCGGCCTCCCGGACTCCAGGAGCCGAGGGGACAAGGCCCCTGAGAGCTCTGAGTTTGGCCCTCAGCCGAACACCGCGCCGGAACCTCCAGTGGTTCCGGACTCGGGCAGGCAGCCTCCTTCTAAGAGGGGCGAGACGCCTGTACCGGTGACCTCTGTCCATCCAGAGGCGCCGGACAATCTGCTGGAAGTGCTTCGTAGCGCTTCCATCGACGAGGAGCACCGCACTATCATGAGTGCGGTGATCCAGAAGGTTCAGTCCGCCAAGAGCGGATTGACTGAAGCCTGTGCCAGCCTTCTAACAGGCTTTGAGGTAAGTGTTTAAAATATAGGAAAATATTACCGCATAGACAGTAGCCCCTGATGCTCTGTTCGGTGTTCACAAAGAAAAGCCGAACAGAGGATCAAACAATATCGCAGGAGTCTAATATGAGTATGTCAATATGCATATGCAGGCTTCGCTGCTCGCGTCCGCCGCACTGACTGCGAAGGTCGTCGTACTGAAGCAGGACCTTAAAGGGTCCCAGGGCGAGCTTGGCCTTGCCAAGAGGCAGCTCGAGGAGAACAAAGGTAAGTAGTACCTAGTCTGTGGATATGTATAAAAAGAGTGCGATTGCAAAATGACAGGATCATCATGAATTTGCCAGGGGCCACGACCGAAGTGGCGACCCTAAAGCAAGCGCTGTCCGAGGCTGAAGATAAAGCGGCCAAGGAGCGCACCGAGCGAGAAAAGCAAGAGGCTCGGGTGGGCGAGGTGCAACAAGAGCTCCAGGCTCTCGTGACGAAGCACGAGGCGTTGGAGCTTGACTCGAAGACGCGAGAGTCTGAGCTTGCCGCGGCCCTCGAGAGCACAAAAAGTGCCAAGGCCGAAGCCCAAAAGGCCCTCCAAGAGATCGACGCAATGAAGAAGATAGCGGCGGGTAAGGCATTCTATATGCAGAGCAAGCATGTAAAAGTAAATTACCGATTACTTACCCGAATTCGGAGCTCTCCAGGAGCATTCGCAGATTTGCCCCGCAGCGTGTCGGATGCCGCACAGTTTTACTAGGCCGAGGAGGGAAGCTCAACGGAGAAGTTGTTCTGGTCTTAGTATACTGGGACAAAACACCCGATGCCTCTGAGCGACCAGCTAAAGCAGCTGGTCGAGCAGCACAAGGCGGCCGAACAGGCCATGAAGGGCCTTATAGTCCGGCTGTGGCCTGGCGACGCCCTTCCGAACAGCTACTTTGGCCTGGTGAGGCGGCTTGTGGATGCCCGCCCATGGCTGGAGGTCGTCAAGCGGTCCGTCTGCATCGAAGGTGCATGCCGGGCTTTCGCCCGTGTGAAGGTGCAGTGGGCCAAGCTAGACGCCATGAAGCTGATCAAGGAAGGGCCGCCGCAGGGCAAGGAGCATCGCACCCCCAAAATTTATTATGAGCGTGTCCTGAAGGGTGCCCGTCTTGTAGCGGACGAATGTTCAAAGGATGTAATATTTGAGTAAACTTGCCCGTGTGATCCTGTATGATGAAAACTTGTTTCATATGCGCTATACAATGCTTGTGTGAATTTAAAATATTACCTTTTGTTTGGCTGTTTATCCAATCTGAGAGACGGCTAGTCCTCGGCTTCTGCCCCCATGCCACGAGTGCTGGGGTGTTCGGGATAAACCTGAGCACTCTTGTTCCCATGTTTGGGCCCTTCGAGGGAGGTGCTCAGCACAACGAACAAGGCAACCGGATTAATAATGCTTTATCACTCTCACTTAGCCATAGAATTCTATAATTTTAAATTTCGGCGAAGCCCCTGGTATTCGGAAGGCCGAATTCGGGGCGCGATACACGCCTTTAAGCCGGACAGGGCCGTCCCCTCGCTCTAAGCGGCATAAGTCTTTAGGGACTCGAAAACCTCGCCGAACAGCGACCAGTCTCTCGCCTTATCATGACAGTCAGTTTTAGCTCTCTACTGAGGTGCTTAGCCCGGCAGAACCGGGGCACAATCGCAGTAGTTCTCCTAGCGCTACCTTAGCCGATAGAGCGGAACGTAAGGTACCAAAACATAGGAGCCGGGCAAACCCAACATTTGATCAAAGACATGATTCGGAGCTGATGCATAAATGCTATAAGTTCGGGGTGCCGCACTTGTGAAAGTGTTCGGACTTTTCACACCATATTGTGGGGTACATAAGCCCCTGGTGTATTGGCCGTACCAAAGTGTACGGTTGCAAGGCGTCATTAATGAACACATATATGTATAACAAGAATGCAATAATAGTCGTAATGTTATGCATTGTTTATTCAAAAAGGTGCGTTTAAAGCAGAATGATACAGATGGTGCGATAAGCAAAGAGTAGGACTATGTCCCTTCCAAGGGCAAGCTGAGGAATAGTATTAAATCAAATATTTCGCTCGTTATTGTAATCCACCTGGGAATTCCGTGGTGTGACGTAGCTTTCTGCCTCCTTGGTTGTTGCATCATGTGTTCGGCAATAGTGCTGCCGGGCAGGGTTTCCAGAGATTAAGGTCCTGAAAAAGAGAAAAATAACCAAACGGGAAGCCCCTAGTGCGGTTTAAGCCGCGTCTTGGGGCGTACCGCAGTTGTGCCCCCCTCCCCACCTATGCCCATGGTATTTTTAATGCGTAATTATGTACGTGTGGCACGAGTTTCGCCGTTTGGCTGGGGCTGAGGTGGGGGCTGCATTGCTATGCGAACTCAGATCGCGCCAGGCGGTCTAGTTGTCGATTGCTCCCAGCGCGCTTGAAGGTGTCCGGGTATTGAAACGCCGAACTGGTAGATTGCCTTGAGAGGCTGCTTTGCGCTTCTGCTGCGAGGGCCGCAGTGTGCTCCTCTGTTCGAAGAGAGCGCTCTGTGTTTCCATTGACTGTAATAACCCCGCGAGGTCCTGGCATCTTGAGCTTGAGGTATGCATAATGTGGTACCGCATTGAATCTCGCAAATACGGTTCGCCCAAGCAGTGCATGATAACCACTACGGAACGGGACTATATCGAAGATTAACTCTTCGCTTCGGAAGTTATCCGGGGATCCGAAGACCACTTCCAGTGTAATTGAGCCTATGCAATGGGCCTCTACGCCTGGAATGACGCCCTTAAAGGTCATTTTTATGGGTTTGATCCTTGAGGGGTCGATACCCATTTTGCGCATTGTGTCCTGATAAAGCAGGTTCACGCTGCTGCCGCCATCCATAAGGACTCAAGTGAGGTGAAATCCGTCAATGATTGGGTCCAGAACCAGTGCGGCGAATCCGCCATGACGGATACTAGTGGGATGGTCCCTGCGATCGAAAGTGATCGGATAGGAGGACCATGGGTTGAACTTTGGGACGACTGGCTCCAACGCATATACGTCCCTGAGCGCACGCTTCCGCTCCCTCTTGGGGATGTGAGTTGCGTATATCATGTTCACCGTCCGCACTTGTGGGGGAAACCTCTTCTGTCCTGTGGTGTGTGGCTGCCGGGGCTCCTCCTCGTCATCGCTATGTGGCCCCTTGTCCTTGTTTTCGGCAATTAACTTGACGGCCTGCTTGAACACCCAACAATCCCTGTTGGTGTGATTGGCTGGCTTTTCTTGGGTGCCATGTATTTGACACGAGCGATCGAGTATACGGTCCAAGATGGACGGACCCAGCGTACTTTGTTTGAATGGCTTTTTCCGCTGACCGGGTTTAGAGCCTTTGAATCCGGCATTGACTGTCGTATCCTCGGTATTATCGCTGTTAATGTGGCGCTTATGCTTGTTGCGATGTGACCTGCTATTGCCGTCCTTGGTATACGAAGTACCATGGTTCTTTGATATGTTATTACTGCGAGCCAGCCAGCTGTCTTCTCCCGCACAAAAGCAGGTCATGAGTGTCGTGAGGGCTGCCATAGATTTCGGCTTTTCCTGACCAAGGTGCCGGGCTAGCCATTCGTCGCGGATGTTGTGTTTGAAAGCCGCTAGGGCCTCTGCATCCGGACAGTCGACGATTTGATTTTTCTTTGTTAGGAACCGAGTCCAGAATTGCCTGGCCGATTCTTCTGGATGCTGAATTATGTGGCTCAAGTCATCGGCATCTGGTGGCCGCACATAAGTGCCCTGAAAGTTGTCGAGGAATGCGGCTTCCAGATCTTTCCAACAGCTAATGGACTCTGCTGGCAAGCTGTTAAGCCAATGTTGCGCTGGTCCCTTGAGCTTTAGTGGGAGGTATTTGATGGCGTGTAAGTCATCACCGCGGGCCATGTGGATGTGGAGGAGGAAATCCTCGATCCATACCGCGGGATCTGTTGTGACGTCGTATGATTCAATATTTACAGGTTTGAAACCTTCTGGGATTTGATGATCCATTACTTCGTCTGTGAAGCATAAGGGGTGTGCGGCGCCTCTATATTGGGCTATATCATGACGCAGCTCGAATGGGTCTTGCCCGCTGTGTTCGGCCCGGCCGGATTTACTTTTACTGTATCTGGCGTGATGTTTATCGTCTCGCATAGTGGCGCGCCCTCGTGATCCGTAGATCGATCTTGCATGCTTTGCTTTGTCCTCCAATATGTCTCACAGGTCTGGCGTATCTCCCCATGCCTTTTTATTTGAATGGCGTTGGGGTGCAGGCTGAGTTTTTGGCTGGAATGCCTCTCTATTGCGGCCACGAGGTGGCCGATCAGCCGCGTCATACGCTTCTTCCTCCAGTCGGGGTAGCAGCCTGCATTTTGGGTAACTCTTGGAGGGGCGCTCGAGTTTATATTCCTCGGCCGCGAGAACTTCAGTCCATCTGTCAGCTAGCAGATCTTGATCAGCTTGAAGCTATTGCTGCTTTTTCTTAAGTCTATTTGCCGTTGCTATAAGCCGGCGTTTGAAGCGCTCTTGTTCGACGGGATCCTCTGGCATGGCAAATTCGTCGTCGCCGAGGCTTGCCTCGTCTTCGGAGGGGGGCATGTAATTATCATCCTCCGCCTCTCCATCTGCCGCTTTCTCAGGAGGGCTGGCTCCTCCATCCTCCTGCTCTAAATCTTGCTGGAGGGGATTGTTGTTGTCTTCGGCACTATCCGGAGTGTTATTATCTCCTGTGCCGGTATCACCACTTTTGCTTTGGCGGGACTTAGAGCGGCGCCGCTGACGTCGACGCTTGGGTTGCTTCTTGGAGGGGTCGTCCTCCTCTATCTCGTCGTCATTGCCTTCTTTGGGTGTATCCACCATGTATATATCGTATGATGAGGTGGCTGTCCAGTGCCCTGTGGGCAGTGGTTCCTCTTCGTCTCCCGCATCGTCGTCCATACCGTCGATGTCTTCGGAGTCGAAGTCGAGCATGTCGATTAAGTCATCGATAGTGGCTACTAAGTGGGTGGTGGGTGGGCCGCGAATTTCTTCGTTGTCCGCATCCCAGTCCTGCCGGACATAGTTCGGCCAGGATCCTCCTGACAAGGAGAGAGACCTTAATGAGTTCAGTATGTCGCCAAAGGGCGAGTGCTGAAAAATAACCGCGGAGGTAAACTCCATGATCGGCGCCCAATCGGATTCGATAGGAACGGGCGCAGGCGGTTCGGAGTCCGTGGCCGGAGAGGGATCCGGCAGTTTAACAACACGGCTCTCGTGCAAGGTAAGGTCGATGTTTGGCTCGATCGCCGCTGAGGGTAAGGCCTCCGTGGCGGGGTCCATCCACCCGTCCACGGAAGCTGCAACTGGTTCCGAATTGAGGGTCAGAGCGGCTGCATGTGCGATCTCCTGAACACTGTCCGATGGTAGAGCTAAATCGTACTCATCGTGACCGCGTGACGCACAAGGCAAAGGATCGAATCCGTCAAAGATCAAGTCTCCACGGATATCGGTCGTGTAGTTTAAGCTTCCATACCTGACCTGGTGGCCAGGGGCGTAACTTTCAATCTGCTCCAGATGGCCAAGCGAATTGGCCCGCAATGCAAAGTCGCCGAACACGAAGATCTGTCCGGGGAGAAAATTCTCACCCTGGACTGCATCGCTATCAATGATAGTAGGAGCCATCAAGCCTAACGGCGACAACACAGAGGAACTCTCAATGAAAGCACCAATGTCGGTGTCAAAACCGGCGGATCTCGGGTAGGGGTCCCGAACTGTGCATCTAAGGCGGATGGTAACAGGAGGCAGGGGACACAATGTTTTACCCAGGTTCGGGCCCTCTTGATGGAGGTAAAACCCTACGTCCTGCTTGATTAATATTGATGATATGGGTAGTACAATAGTAGATCTACCACGAGATCGGAGAGGCTAAACCCTAGAAGCTAGCCTATGGTATGATTGTATGTTGTCCTACGGACTAAAACCCTCCGGTTTATATAGACACCAGAGGGGCTAGGGTTACACAAGGTCGGTTACAAAGGAGGAGATACACATATCCCTATTGCCTAGCTTGCCATCCACGCCAAGTAGAGTCCCATCCGGACACGAGACGAAGTCTTCAATCTTGTATCTTCATAGTCTAACAGTCCGGCCAATGGAGATAGTCCGGCTGTCCGGAGACCCCCTAATCCAGGACTCCCACACCCTTCCTTCCCCCTCCTATTAGGACTAGGAAGGGGGAACCTACTCCTAGTAGGAGTAGGAATCCCCCTTGGGGGCGCACCATGAGGGTCGGCCGGCCCCTCCTCCCCTCCTTTATATACAGGGGAGGGGCACCCCGTAGACACACAAGTTGACAATTGTTTTAGCCATGTGCGGTGTCCCCCTCCACAGATACACACCTCGGTCATATCATCGTAATGCTTAGGCGAAGCCCTGCACCGGTAACTTCATCATCACCGTCAACACGCCGTCGTGCTGACGAAACTCTCCCTTGGCCTCAACTGGATCAAGAGTATGAGGGACGTCACCGAGTTGAACGTGTGTAGATCGCAGAGGTGTCGTGCGTTCGGTACTTGATCGGTTGGATCGCGAAGACGTTCGACTACATCAACTGCGTTTCTTAACGCTTCAGCTTTCGGTCTACGAGGGTACGTAGACATACTCTCCCCTCTCATTTCTATGCATCCCTAGATAGATCTTGCGTGACCGTAGGAAAATTTTGCAATACTACGTTCCCCAATAGTGGCATCCGAGCCATGTCTATGTGTAGATGTTATATGCACGAGTAGAACACAAAGGAGTTGTGGGCGTGGGTATATACATATTGCTTTCCGTCACTAGTTGTTTCTTGATTCGGTGGTATTGTTGGATGAAGCGGCCCGGACCGACATTACATGACAGTATTCATGAGACTGGTTCTACCGACGTGCTTTGCACACAGGTGGCTGGTGGGTGTCAGTTTCTCCAACTTTAGTTGAATCGGATTCAATGAACAGGGTTCTTTCTGAAGATCAAAAAGCAGTCACTATACCGCTTTGTGGTTTTTGATGCGTACGTAAGAACGATTCTTGCTAGAAGCCCGTAGCAGCCACGTAAAACTTGCAACAACAAAGTAGAGGACATCTAACTTGTTTTTACAGGGCATGTTGTGATGTGATATGGTAAAGACATGATGAGATATAAATTGTTGTATGAGATGATCATGTTTTGTTAAAGTTATCGGCAACTGGCAGGAGCCTTATGGTTGTCTCTTTATTGTATAAGATGCAAGCGCCATATAATTGCTTTACTTTATCGCTATGCGATAGCAATAGTTGCAAAAGCAATAGTTGGCGAGACGACCATGTGACAACACGTTGATAGAGATCAAGATGATGGAGATCATGGTGTCATGCCGGTGACGATGGAGATCATGACGGTACTTTGGAGATGGAGATCAAAGGCACAAGATGATGATGGCCATATCATGTCACATATTTTGATTGCATGTGATGTTTATCGTTTATGCATCTTATTTTGCTTAGTACGGTGGTAGCATTATAAGATGATACCTCACTAAATTTCAAGGTATAAGTGTTCTCCCTGAGTATGCACCGTTGCGACAGTTCGTCATGGCGAGACACCATGTGATGATCGGGTGTGATAAGCTCTATGTCCATACAATGGGTGCAAGCCAGTTTTGCACATGTGGAATACTCGGGTTAAAATTGACGAGCCTAGCATATGCAAATATGGCCTCGGAACACTGAGACCGAAAGGTCGAACGTGAATCATATAGTAGATATGATCAACATAGTGATGTTCACCATTGAAAACTACTCCATCTCACGTGATGATCGGACATGGTTTAGTTGATATGGATCACGTGATCATTTAGATGACTAGAGGGATGTCTATCTAAGTGGGAGTTCTTAAGTAATATGATTAATTGAACTTTAATGTATCATGAACTTAGTCCTGATAGTATTTGCAAATTATGTTGTAGATCAATAGCTCACGTTATAGCTCCTCGTTTATTTTTGATATGTTCCTAGAGAAAAATAAGTTGAAAGATAATAGTAGCAATGATGCGGACTGGATCCGTGATCTGAGGATTATCCTCATTGCTGCACAGAAGAATTATGTCCTTGATGCACCGCTAGGTGACGGACCTTTTGCAGGAGCAGATGCAGACGTTATGAATGTTTGACAAGCTCGGTATGATGACTACTTGATAGTTTAGTGCGCCATAATTTACGTATTAGAACTGGGACTTCAAAAACATTTTGAATGCCACAGAGCATATGAGATGTTCCAAGAGCTAAAAATTTTATTTCAGACTCATGCCCATGTTAAGAGGTATGAGACCTCTGACAAGTACTTTGCCTACAAGATGGAGGAGAATAGCTCAGCTAGTGAGCATGTGCTCAGGATGTCTGAGTACTACAATCACTTGAATCAAGTGGGAGTTAATCTTCCAGATAAGATAGTGATTGACAGAGTTCTCTATTCACTACCACCAAGCTACTAGAACTTCATGATGAACTATAATATGCAAGGGATAACGGAAACGATTCCCAGGCTCTTCGCGATGCTGAAATTGGCGAAGGTAGAAATCAAGAAAAAGCATCAAGTGTTGATGGTTGACATGACCCTTAGTTTCAAGTAAAAGGGCAAGGGAAAGAAAGGGAACTTCAAGAAGAATGGAAAGCAAGTTGCCACTCCCGTGAAGAAGCCCAAAGCTAGACCTAAGCCTAAAATTGAGTTCTTCTACTGCAAAGGGAATGGCCACTGGAAGCGGAACTACCCCAAATACTTGGTGGATAAGAAGGATGGCAAAGTGAACAAAAGTATATTTGATATACATGTTATTTATGTGTACTTTACTAGTGTTCATAGTAACCCCAGGGTATTTGATACCGGTTCAGTTGCTAAGATTAGTAACTTGACACAGGAGTTGCAAAATGAACAAAGACTAGTTAAGGGCAAGGTGACGATGTGTGTTGGAAATGATTCCAGGGTTGATAAGATCACCATCGCACACTCCTTTTACCTTCGGGGTTAGTGTTGAACCTAAAATAAATGTTATTTGGTGTTTGTGTTGGGCATGAATATGATTGGATCATGTTTATTGCAATATGGTTATTCATTTAAGTCAAAGAATAATTGTTGTTATATTTACATGAATAAAACCTTCTATGGTCATACACTTAATATAAATGGTTTATTGAATCTCGATTGTAGTGATACACATATTCATAATATTGATGCCAAAAGATGCAAAGTTGATAATGATAGTGCAACATATTTGTGGCACTGCCGTTTAGGTCATATTGGTGTAAAGCGCATGAAGAAACTCCATGTGGATGGACTTTTGGAATCACTTGATTATGAATCATTTGATGCTTGCGAACCATGCCTCATGGGCAAGATGACCAAGACTCCGTTCTTCGGAACAATGGAGCGAGCCACCGACTTATTAGAAATAATATATAACGATGTATGCGGTTCGATGAGTGTTGAGGCTCGTGGCGGGTATCATTATTTTCTAACCTTCACAGATGATTTGAGCAGATATGAGTATATCTACTTAATGAAACACAAGTCTGAAACGTTTGAAAAGTTCAAAGAATTTCAGAGTGAAGTGGAGAATCATCGTAACAAGAAAATAAAGTTTCTATGATCTGACCGCGGAGACGAAATATTTGAATTACACATTTGGCCTTTAGTTGAAACAATGTCGAATAGTTTCGCAACTCATGCCACCTGGAACACCATAGCGTAATGGTGTGTCCGAACGTCATAACCGTACTTTATTAGATATGGTGCGATTTATGATGTCTCTTACCGATTTACCACTATCGTTTTAGGGCTATGCATTAGAAATAGCTGCATTCATGTTAAATAGGGCACCATCTAAAAATCCATTGAGATGACACCGTATGAACTATGGTTTAGCAAGAAACCTAAGCTGTCATTTCGTAAAGTTTGGGGTTGCGATGCTTATGTGAAAAAGTTTCAACTTGATAAGCTCAAACCCAAATCGGAGAAGTGTGTCTTCATAGGATACCCAAAAGAAACGGTTGGGTACACCTTCTATCACAGATCCGAAGGCAAGATCTTTGTTGCTAAAAATGGATCCTTTCTAGAGAAGGAGTTTCTCTCGAAAGAAGTGAGTGGGAGGAAAGTAGAACTTGATGAGGTAATTGTATCCTCTCTCGAATTGGAAAGTAGTTCATCACTGAAATTAGTTCCAGTGATGCCTACACCAATTAGTGAGGAAGTTAATGATGATGATCATGAAACTTCAGATCAAGTTACTACAGAACCTCGTAGGTCAACCAGAGTACATTCCGCACCAGAGTGGTACAGTAATCCTGTTTTGGAAGTCATGTTACTAGACCATGACGAACCTACGAACTATGAGGAAGCGATGATGAGCCCAGATTCCAAGAAATGGCTTAAGGCCATGAAATCTGAGATGGGATCCATGTATGAGAACAAAGTATGGACTTTGATTGACTTGCCCGATGATCGGTGAGCCATTCAGAATAAATGGATCTTCAAGAGGAAGACGGACGCTGATAGTAGTGTTACTATCTACAAAGCTCGAATTGTCACAAAAGGTTTTCGACAAGTTCAAGGTGTTGACTACGATGAGATTTTCTCACTCGTATCGATGCTTAAAAGTTTGTCTGAATCATGTTAGCAGTTGTCGCATTTTATGAAATCTAGCAAATGGATATCAAAACTACATTCCTTGATGGATTTATTAAAAAAGAGTTGTATATGATGCAACCAGAAGGTTTTGTCAACCCTAAAGGTGTTAACAAAGTGTGCAAGCTCCAGCGATCCATCTATGGACTGGTGCAAGCATCTCAGAGTTGGAATATACGCTTTGATGAGTTGATCAAAGCATATAGTTTTATACAGACTTGCGGTGAAGCCTGTATTTACAAGAAAGTGAATGGGGGCACTACAGCCTTTCTGATAAGTATATGTGAATGACATATTGTTGATCGAAAATGATGTAGAATTTTCTGGAAAGCATAAAGGAGAATTTTAAAGGAGTTTTTCAAAGAATTAATTACCTGTAAAGCTACTTACATATTGGGCATCAAGATCTATAAAGATAGATCAAGACGCTTGATAAGACTTTTGATGAGTACATGTTGGAAATATGCCCTAGAGGCAATAATAAATTAGTTATTATTATATTTCCTTGTTCATAATAATCGTTTATTATCCATGCTAGAATTTTATTAATAGGAAACTCAGATACATGTGTGGATACATAGACAACACCATGTCCCTAGTAAGCCTCTAGTTGACTAGCTCGTTGATCAATAGATGGTTACGGTTTCCTGACCATGGACATTGGATGTCGTTGATGACGGGATCACATCATTAGGAGAATGATATGATGGACAAGACCCAATCCTAAGCCTAGCACAAGATCGTGTAGTTCGTATGCTAAAGCTTTTCTAATGTCAAGTATGATTTCCTTAGACCATGAGATTGTGCAACTCCCGGATACCGTAGGAATGCTTTGGGTGTACCAAACATCACAACGTAACTGGGTGGCTATAAAGGTGCACTGCGGGTATCTCCGAAAGTGTCTGTTGGGTTGGCACGAATCGAGACTGGGATTTGTCACTCCGTGTTATGGAGAGGTATCTCTGGGCCCACTCGGTAGGACATCATCATAATGTGCACAATGTAACCAAGGAGTTGATCACGGGATGATGTGTTACGGAAAGAGTAAAGAGACTTGCCGGTAACGAGATTGAATGAGGTATCAGGATACCTACGATCGAATCTCGGGCAAGTATCGTACCGATAGATAAAGGGAATTGTATACGGGATTGATTAAATCCTCGACATCGTGGTTCATCCGATGAGATCATCGTGGAACATGTGGGAGCCAACATGGGTATCCAGATCCCGCTGTTGGTTATTGACTGGAGAGTCGTCTCGGTCATGTTTGCGTGTCTCCGGAACCCGTAGGGTCCACACACTTAAGGTTCGGTGACGCTAGAGTTGTAGAGATATTAGTATGCGGTTAAGCGAAAGTTTTTCGGAGTCCCGAATGAGATCCCGGACATCACGAGGAGTTCCTGAATGGTCCGGAGGTAAAGATTTATATATAGGAAGTCCAGTTTCTGCCACCAGGAGAGTTTCGGGAGTCATCGGTATTGTACGGGACCACCGGAAGGGTCCTGGGGGTCCACCGGGTGGGGCCACCTATCCCGGAGGGCCCCATGGGCTGAAGGGGCGTGGGAACCAGCCCCTGGTGGGCTGGTGCGCCCCCCCCCCCTGGTCCTCCCATGCGCCTAGGGTTGGAAACCCTAAGGGGTGGGGACGCCTCCACTTGGCTTGGAGGCCAAGCCACCCCTAGGGCTGCCGCCCCCTCCCTAGATGGGATCTACAAGGGGCCGGCGCCCCCCCCCCTAGGCCCCTATATATAATGGAGGGGAGGGAGGGCAGCCGCACCTGAAGCCCTGGCGCCTCCCTCCCTCCCGTGACACCTCTTCCTCCCCGCTTGCGCTTGGCGAAGCCCTGCCGGGATCCCGCTACTTCCACCACCACGCCGTCGTGCTGCTGGATCTCCATCAACTTCTCCTCCCCCTTGCTGGATCAAGAAGGAGGAGACGTCTCCGCTTCGTACGTGTGTTGAACGCGGAGGTGTCGTCCGTTCGGCGTTAGGATCATGGTGATTTGGATCACGACGAGTACGACTCCATCAACCCCGTTCTCTTGAACGCTTCCGCTTAGTGATCTTCAAGGGTATGAAGATGCACTCCCTCTCTCTCGTTGCTAGTATCTCCTAGATTGATCTTGGTGATGCGTAGAAAATTTTGAATTTCTGCTACAATCCCCAACAGTGGCATCATGAGCTAGGTCTATGCGTAGTTTCTATGCACGAGTAGAACACAAAGTAGTTGTGGGCGATGATTTGTTCAATTTGCTTGCTGTTACTAGTCTTATCTTGATTCGGCGGCATTGTGGGATGAAGCGGCCCGGACCGACCTTACACGTACACTTACGTGAGACTGGTTCCACCGACTGACATGCACTTGATGCATAAGGTGGCTGGCGGGTGTCTGTCTCTCCCACTTTAGTCGGATTGGATTCGATGAAAAGGGTCCTTATGAAGGGTAAATAGCAATTGGCATATCACCGTTGTGGTTTTGCGTAGGTAAGAAACGTTCTTGCTAGAAACCCATAGCAGCCACGTAAAACATGCAACAACAATTAGAGGACGTCTAACTTGTTTTTGCAGGGTATGCTATGTGATGTGATATGGCCAAAAGGATGTGATGAATGATATATGTGATGTATGAGATTGATCATGTTCTTGTAATAGGAATCATGACTTGCATGTCGATGAGTATGACAACCGGCAGGAGCCATAGGAGTTGTCTTAATTTATTTATGACCTGCGTGTCAATGAAAACATCATGTAATTACTTTACTTTATTGCTAATCGTTAGCCATAGTAGTAGAAGTAATAGTTGGCGAGGCAACTTCATGAAGACACGATGATGGAGATCATGGTGTCATGCCGGTGACAATGGTGTTCATGCCGCGCCTCGAAGATGGAGATCAAAGGCGCAAGATGATATTGGCCATATCATGTCACTTTATGATTTGCATGTGATGTTTGTCATGTTTACATCTTATTTGCTTAGAACGACGGTAGCATAAATAAGATGATCCCTCACTAAAATTTCAAGAAAGTGTTCCCCCTAACTGTGCACCATTTCTAAGGTCCGTTGTTCCGAAGCACCACGTGATGATCGGGTGTGATAGGTTCTAACGTTTGCATACAACGGGTGTAAGCCAGATTTACACATGCAATACACTTAGGTTAACTTGACGAGCCTAGCATGTACAGACATGGCCTCGGAACACGGAAGACCGAAAGGTCGAACATGAGTCGTATAGTGGATACGATCAACATGAAGATGTTCACCGATGATGACTAGTCCGTCTCACGTGATGATCGGACACGGCCTAGTTGACTCGGATCATGTATCACTTAGATGACTAGAGGGATGTCTATCTAAGTGGGAGTTCATTGAATAATTTGATTAGATGAACTTAATTATCATGAATATAGTCAAAAGGTCTTTGCAAATTATGTCGTAGCTCATGCTTTGGTTCTACTGTTTTAGATATGTTCCTAGAGAAAATTTAGTTGAGAGTTGATAGTAGCAATTATGCGGACTGGGTCCATGAACTGAGGATTGTCCTCATTGCTGCACGGAAGGGCTATGTCCTTAATGCACCGCTCAGTGCGTTGAACCTCGAGCGTCGTCTGTAGATGTTGGGAAACATCTGACATACACGTTTTGATGACTACGTGATAGTTCAGTGCGTAATACTAACGGTTTAGAATTGTGGCACCAAAGATGTTTTTGAAATGTTGCAGAACATATGAGATGTTCCAAAGACTGAAATTGGGATTTCAGACTAGTGCCCACGTCAAGAGGTATGAGACCTCTGACAAGTTTCTTAAGCCTGCAAACTAAGGGAGAAAAGCTCAATCGCATGTGCTCAGATTGTCTGAGTACTACAATCACTTGAATCGAGTGGGAGTTAATCTTCCAGATGGGATAGTGATAGTTCTCCATAGTCACTGCAACCAAGCTATTAGAGCTTAGTGATGAACTATAACATATCAGGGATAGACATGATGATCCTTGAGCAATTCACAATGTTTGACACCGTGAAAGTAGAAATCAAGTAGGAGCATCAATTGTTGATGGTTAGTAAAACCACTAGTTTCAAGAAGGGCAAGGGAAAGAAGGGATACTTCATGAGACGGCAAATCAGTTATTGCTCTAGTGAAGAAACCCAAGGTTGAACCAAACCCTAGACTAAGTGCTTCTATAATGAGGGGAACGCTCACTGAAGCAGAACTACCCTAGACACTTGGTAAATGAGAAGGCTGGCAAGGCCGACAGAAGTATTTTGAATATACATTATATTATTGTGTACTTTACTAGTACTCCTAGTAGCACCAGGGTAATAAATACCGGTTCGGTTGCTAAGTGTTAGTAACTCGAAATAAAAGGCTACAGAGACTAGCTAAAGGTGAGATGACGATATGTTGGAAGTGTTTCCAAGGTTGATGTGATCAAACATCGCACGCTCCCTCTACCATCGGGATTGGTGTTAAACCAAAATAATTGTTATTTGGTGTTTGCATGGAGCATAGACATGATTGGATTATGTTTATCGCCACACGGTTATTCATTTAAGGAGAATAATGGTTACTCTGTTTATTTGAATAATACCTTCAATGGTCTTGCACCTAAAATGAGTGGTTTATTGAATCTCGATCGTAGTGATACACATGTTCATGCCAAAAGATATAAGATAGTAATGATAGTACCACGTACTTGTGGCACTGCCATTTGAGTCATGTTGGTGTAAAACGCATGAAGAAGCTCCACGTTGATGGATCTTTGGACTCACTCATTTTTGAAAAGATTGAGACATGTGAACCATGTCTATTGGTAGATATGCATGAAGAAACTCCATACAGATGGATCGTTTGGACTCACTTGATTTTGAATCACTTGAGACATGCAAATCATACCACATGGGCAAGATGACTGAAAGACCTCGTTTTCAGTAAGATGGAACAAGAAAGCAACTTGTTGGAAGTAATACATTTTGATGTGTGCAGTCCAATGAGTGCTGAGGCACGCAGTGGATATCGTTATGTTCTTACTTCACAGATGATTTGAGTAGATGCTGAGTATGTTTACTTGATGAAACATAAGTCTGAATTATTGAAAGGTTCAAGTAATTTCAGAGTGAAGTTGAAGATCGTCATGACAATACGATAAAATGTCTATGATATGATCATAGAGATGAATATCTGAGTTACGAGTTTGGCACACAATTAAGAAATTGTGGAAATTGTTTCACAACTAATACCGCCTGGAACACCATTGTGTGATGGTGTGTCCAAACATCATAACTGCACCCTATTGGATATGGTGCATACCATGATGTCTCTTATCGAATTACCACTATCATTTATGGGTTAGGCATTAGAGACAACCGCATTCACTTTAAATAGGGCACCACACAATTCCGTTGAGACGACACCGTATGAACTATGGTTTAGAGAAACCTAAGATGTCGTTTCTTAAAAAGTATGGGGCTGCAATGCTTATGTGAAAAAGTTTCAGGCTGATAAGCTCGAACCCAAAGCGGATAAATGCATCTTCATAGAATACCCAAAAATAGTTGGGTATACCTCCTATTTCAGATCCGGAAGCAAAAGTGATTGTTTCTATAAACGGGTCCTTTCTCGAGGAAAAGTTTCTCTCGAAAGAATTTAGTGGGAGGATGGTGGAGACTTGATGAGGTTATTGAACCATCACTTCAACTAGTGTGTAGCAGGGCACAGGAAGTTGTTCCTGTGGCACCTACACCAATTGAAATGGAAGCTTATGATAGTGATCATAAAACTTTGGATCAAGTCACTACCAAACCTCATAGGTCGACAAGGATGTGTACTACTTCAGAGTGGTATGTAATCTTGTATTGGAAGTCATGTTGCTAGACAACAATGAACCTACGAGCTATGGAGAAGCGATGGTGGGCCCGGATTCCGACGAATGGCTCGAGGCCATAAAATCCGAGAGAGGATCCATGTATAAAACAAAGTATAGACTTTGAAAGAACTACTTGATGGTCGTAAGGCTATTGGGTGCAGATGGATTTTAAAAGGAAGACAGACATTGATGGTAAGTGTCACCATTAAGAAAGCTCGACTTGTCGTTAAGATGTTTCCCGACAAGTTCAAGGAGTTGACTACGATGAGACTTTCTCACTCGTATCGATGCTAAGAGTCTGTTGGAATTATGTTAGCAGTTACTGCATTATTTATGAAATCTTGTAGAAAGGATGTCAAAAACATTGTTTCCTCGACGTTTTTCTTGAGGAAAGGTTGTATGTGATACAACCAGAAGGTTTTGTCAATCCTGAAAGATGTTGACAAGTATGCAAAGCTCCAGCAATCCTTCTAAGGACTGGAGTAAGCATCTCGGAATTGGAACGTACGCTTTGATGAGATGATCAAAGATTTTGGGTTTATACAAAGTTTATGAGAAACTTGTATTTCCAAAGAAGTGAGTGGGAGCACTATAGAATTTTTGATGAGTATATGTTGTTAACATATTGTTGATCAAAAATGATGTAGAATTTCTGGAAAGCATGCAGGGTTATTTGAAAAGTGTTTTTCGATGGAAAACCTGGATTAAACTACTTGAATATTGAGCATCAAGATCTATAAGGATAGATCAAAAATGCTTAATAGTACTTTCAAATGAATACATACCGTGACAAGATTTTGAAGGAGTTCAAAATAGATCAGCAAAGAAGGAGTTCTTGGCTGTGTTACAAGGTGTGAGTATTGAGTAAGACTCAAGACCTGACCACGGCATAAGAGAGAGAAAGGACGAAGGTCGTCCCCTATGCTTTAGACGTAGGCTATATAGTATGCTATGCTGTGTACCGCACCTGAAGTGTGCCTTGCCATGAGTCAGTCAAGGGGTACAAGTGTGATCTAGGAATGGATCACAGGACAACGGTCAAGGTTATCCTTTGTAACTAGTGGACTAAGGAATTTTCTCGATTATGGAGGTGGTAAAAGAGTTCGTCGTAAAGGGTTACGCCGATGCAATCTTTGACACTAATCTGGATGATTCTGAGTAGTAAACCGGATTCGTATAGTAGAACAGTTATTTGGAATAGCTCCAAAAGGAGCATGGTAGCTGCATCTACAAGATGACATAGAGATTTGTAAAGCACACACGGATCTGAAAGGTTCAGACCCGTTGACTATAACATCTCTCACAAGCATAACATGATCAAACCCAGAAATCATTGAGTGTTAATCACATGGTAATGTGAACTAGATTATTGACTCTAGTAAACTCTTTGGGTGTTACTCACATGGGGATGTGACCTTGAGTGTTAATCACATAGCGATGTGAACTGGATTATTGACTCTACAAGTGGGAGACTGTTGGAAATATGCCCTAGAGGCAATAATAAATTAGTTATTATTATATTTCCTTGTTCATAATAATCGTTTATTATCCATGCTAGAATTGTATTTATAGGAAACTCAGATACATGTGTGGATACATAGACAACACCATGTCCCTAGTAAGCCTCTAGTTGAATAGCTCGTTGATCAATAGATGGTTATGGTTTCCTGACCATGGACATTGGATGTCATTGATAATGGGATCACATCATTAGGAGAATGATGTGATGGACAAGACCCAATCCTAAGCCTAGCACAAGATCGTGTAGTTCGTATGCTAAAGCTTTTCTAATGTCAAGTATCATTTCCTTAGACCATGAGATTGTGCAACTCCCGGATACCGTAGGAATGCTTTGGGTGTACCAAACGTCACAACGTAACTGGGTGGCTATAAAGGTGCACTGCGGGTATCTCCGAAAGTGTCTGTTGGGTTGGCACGAATCGAGACTGGGATTTGTCACTCCGTGTTACGGAGAGGTATCTCTAGGCCCACTCGGTAGGACATCATCATAATGTGCACAATGTGACCAAGGAGTTGATCACGGGATGATGTGTTACGGAACGAGTAAAGAGACTTGCCGGTAACGAGATTGAACGAGGTATCGGGATACCGACGATCGAATCTCGGGCAAGTATCATACCGATAGACAAAGGGAATTGTATACGGGATTGATTAAATCCTCGACATCGTGGTTCATCCGATGAGATCATCGTGGAACATGTGGGAGCCAACATGGGTATCCAGATCCCGCTGTTGGTTATTGACCGGAGAGTCGTCTTGGTCATGTCTGCATGTCTCCCGAACCCGTAGGGTCTACACACTTAAGGTTCGGTGACGCTAGAGTTGTAGAGATATTAGTATGCGGTTAACCGAAAGTTGTTCGGAATCCCGTATGAGATCCCGGACATCACGAGGAGTTCCGGAATGGTCCGGAGGTAAAGATTTATATATAGGAAGTCCAGTTTCTGCCACCGGGAGAGTTTCGGGAGTCATCAGTATTGTACTGGGACCACCGGAAGGGTCCCGGGGGTCCACCGGGTGGGGCCACCTATCCCGGAGGGCCCCATGGGCTGAAGGGGCATGGGAACCAGCCCCTGGTGGGCTGGTGCGCCCCCTTCGGCCTCCCATGCGCCTAGGGTTGGAAACCCTAAGGGGTGGGGGCGCCTCCACTTGGCTTGGAGGCCAAGCCACCCCTAGGGCTGCCGCCCCCTCCCTAGATGGGATCTACAAGGGGCCGGCGCTCCCCCCCCCTAGGCCCCTATATATAGTGGAGGGGAGGGTGGGCAGCCGCACCTAAAGCCCTGGCGCCTTCCTCCCTCCCGTGACACCTCTTCCTCCCCGCTTGCGCTTGGCGAAGCCCTGCCGGGATCCCGCTACTTCCACCACCACGCCGTCGTGCTGCTGGATCTCCATCAAATTCTCCTCCCCCTTGCTGGATCAAGAAGGAGGAGACGTCTCTGCTCCGTACGTGTGTTGAACGCGGAGGTGCCGTCCGTTCGGCGCTAGGATCATCGGTGATTTGGATCACGACGAGTACGACTCCATCAACCCCGTTCTCTTGAACGCTTCCGCTTAGCAATCTTCAAGGGTATGAAGATGCACTCCCTCTCTCTCGTTGCTAGTATCTCCTAGATTGATCTTGGTGATGCGTAGAAAATTTTGAATTTTTGCTACGATCCCCAACAGTACATACCTTGATAAGATTTTGAAGGAGTTCAAAATGGATCAGTCAAAGAAGGAGTTCTTGCCTGAGTTGTAAGGTGTGAAATTGAGTAAAGACTCAAAACCCGGCCACGGCAGAAAATAGAAAGAGAATGAAAAGTCATTCCCTATGCCTCAGACATAGGTTCTATAAAGTATGCTATGCTGTGTACCAGACCTATTGTATACCTTAGCATGATTTTGGCAAGGGAGTACAATAGTGATCTAGGAGTAGATCACTGGACAGCGGTCAAAATTATCCTTAGAGGACTAAGGAAATATTTCTCGGTTATGGAGGTGATAAAGAGTTCATCGTAAAGAGTTACGTCGATGCAAGCTTTTTACACCGATCTAGATGACTCTAAGTCTCGATCTAGATACATATTGAAAGTGGGAGCAATTAGCTAGAGTAGCTCCGTGCAGAGTATTGTAGACATAGAAATTTGCAAAATACATACGGATCTGAATGTTGCAGACCCATAGACTAAACTTCTCTCACAAGTAAAACATGATCACTCTTTGGATGTTAATCACATAGCGATGCGAACTAGATTATTGACTCTAGTAAACCCTTTGGGTATTAGTCACATGAAGATGTGAACTAATCACATAAAGATGTGAACTATTGGTGTGAAATCACATGACGATGTGAACTAGATTATTGACTCTAGTGCAAGTGGGAGACTGAAGGAAATATGCCCTAGAGGCAATAATAAAGTTGTTATTTATATTTCCTTATATTATGATAAATGTTTATTATTCATGCTAGAATTGCATTAACCGGAAACTTAGTACATGTGTGAATACATAGACAAACAGAGTGTCCCTAGTATGCCTCTACTTGACTAGCTCGTTAATCAAAGATGGTTAAGTTTCCTAGCCATGGACATGTGTTGTCATTTGATGAACGGGGTCACATCATTAGATAATGATGTGATGGACTAGACCCATCCGCTAGCTTAGCACTATGATCGTTTAGTTTATTGTTATTGCTTTCTTCATGACTTATACATGTTCCTATGACTATGAGATTATGCAACTCCCGAATACCGGAGGAACACTTAGTGTGCTATCAAATGTCACAATTTAACTGGGTGATTATAAAGATGCTCTATAGGTGTCTCCGATGGTGTTTGTTGAGTTGGCATAAATCGAGATTAGGATTTGTCACTCTGATTGTTGGAGAGGTATCTTTGGGCCCTCTCGGTAATGCACATCACTATAAGCCTTCCAAGCAATGTGACTAATGAGTTAGTTGCGGTATGATGTATTACGGAATGAGTAAAGAGACTTGCCAGTGACAAGATTGAACTAGGTATGATGATACCGACGATCGAATCTCGGGCAAGTAACATACCGATGACAAAAGGGAACAATGTATGTTGTTATGCGGTTTGACCGATAAAGATCTTCGTAGAATATGTAGGAACCAATATGAGCATCCAGGTTCCGCTATTGGTTATTGACCGAAGATGAGTCTCAGTCATGTCTACATAGTCACGAACCCGTAGGGTCCGGACGCTTAACGTTTGATGACGATCGGTATTATGAGTTTATGTGTTTTGATGTACCGAAGGTAGTTCGGAGTCCCGGATGTGATCACGGACATGACGGGGAGTCTCGAAATGGTCAAGACATGAAGATTGATATATTAGAAGGTTATGTTTGGACACCGAAATGGTTCCGGATGAGTTCGGGCATATACCGGAGTACTGGGGGTTACCGGAACCCCCGGGGGGCTTAATAGGCGTACATGGGCTTTAGTGGAAGAGAGAGGAGGAGGCCAAGAGGTGGGGCGCGCCCCCCCAAGCCCAATCCAAATTGGGAGGGCCCCCCCCTTCCTTCTTCTCCTCTTCCCCTTCCTTCCCCCTCCTATTAGGACTGGGAAAGGGGGGAACCTACTCCTAATAGGAGTAGGAATCCCCCTTGGGGGTGCACCATGAGGGCCGGTCGGCCCCTCCTCCCCCTTTATATACAAGGGAGGGGGCACCCCATAGACACACAAGTTGACAATTGTTTTAGCCGTGTGCGGTGCCCCCTCCACAGATACACACCTCGGTCATATCGTCGTAATGCTTAGGCGAAGCCCTGCGCCGGTAACTTCATCATCACCATCAACACGCCGTCGTGCTGACGAAACTCTCCCTCAGCCTCAACTAGATCAAGAGTACGAGGGACGTCACCGAGCTGAACGTGTGCAGATCGCGGAGGTGTCGTGCGTTGGTACTTGATCGGTTGGATCACGAAGACGTTCGACTACATCAACCTCGTTTCTTAACGCTTCCGCTTACGATCTACGAGGTTACGTAGACATACTCTCTCCTCTCGTTGCTATGCATCCCTAGATAGATCTTGCATGATCGAAGGAAAATTTTGAAATACTGCATTCCCCAACACCAAGGCACCACCACTCCACCGCACAGCGACTCAAGTCACGTACCAGTGCGATGTCGAGCCCCCAAGTGATTAAGTGGCTATCATTTGGCACGTGGCAACCATTTGGGGAGAAGATTCACCCTGCATGACACCGTCCAGAGGCGTGTCAGGCAGATAGGGCAAGAGACGGATAAAGTGGTGTGACAAGTCTTGTCAGGCCGCACTCATGATGTGACACTAAGCGGTGCATTTAATGCACCTTGTCCTGTCTGCAAAGTTAGCTATGATAGCACTGTTTGCTATCTAATCAGTGTATAATGACTGATTTGCCATTGTGGTAACCCCTTAGCCTATAAAAGGAGGGCCATGGCGACCTAGAATAGGATTCGGACCCTTGTGCACTCTTACGCACATAGCTGCTCTCCCCGAGGCGACCTTGCCGGGCTTGAGTGATGTGTGTTCATCACGGTCCTCCATCCAATCAACCAAAAAGTAGGAGTAGGGTTTTACGCTTCCTAGTGGCCCGAACCTGGGTAAAAACCACCATGTCACCATTGACGTGTTTCCCTACGGTCTCGTCTCTTTGTGCAACATTGTCACATCCTGATTTTTAGCCCATTCTTTTTCTTTTGTTTTTCTGAGGTTCTTGCTTGAATTTTCTTTTTCCATGGCTATGTGGTCTGGAAACTAAAGAAGATGACCTCTTCCTTCTTTCCAGAGTGGCTTTTCATCCTTGTATCTATCCCAAGACCTTGCCATTTTCATCTAGGCCCAACCTCAATATCCTTTTCCATGGGAATATTCCTTTTTCTATTAAAGGAATAACCCCATTTGCCCTAGGTTGTAAAGCAACCTATATTTCTATCACTCCTAAAATTCCCAAATAATTCTCATAAATTGTTTGGGTCATATCTTACTCAAATATGGCAAAATATTTCATTTGCCATGTTCCTCATCATGCTCAATTAATTCCTTTCCTATTCTGCTCTAAATGGCACTTTGTGAAGCAAGTGCTATTTACCTTTTACCAGTTGACCCCAAACTTTTTGGACACTTTTTCATGTTCAAATAATTGCCTCATGACAAAATTCAACTTCATTTGCCTGGTGAATATTCCTGAGCAATTTTTTAAAGTTCCTGTCTAAGGGAATTCATTGTGAAGGAAGTACTAGCTAGGGTGATCCAAAGGAGTCGAAATTTTGCATGGTCCTTAGTATCATCAAATTAAAGCTCTCCTCAAGATTTGAGCTCATTCAATGCATACATGTGAGCATACCTTCAAATCTTTGTTTATATCCAAATTTTCAGTTAGTGAAGCAAGTATATTTTATCTTGCTCCATTATTGCTAAAAAAATTGCAGGACCTTCTCCTATCCATATAACCTAGCTCCACAAGATTTGGGCTCATTTCATTTAGCAATTTTCCCTCAGGATTTTTCCCAAGATTCTGTCTAGAGAGGTGCTGTATGAAGGAAGTACCCTTTTGACTTGGCCAAATGGCATGATATTTTTATGGCACTCTAATATGCCCAAATCATCCTGCCATGTTCATTTTCAGCTCAAGTGGCTTCTCTATGTGAGTGCCCCTTCTTATTTTGAATTTCTGACCAGTGGGGCATTTTCTACAGCAAGTGCTAGCTAACTTCATTATTTTGAGCTGAAACTTTGCAGAGAGAATCACCTTAGTATATAACCACTCTCCGCAAAAGATCAGAATCCATCCCCAAGTGCATCCTCCCCAGTTCACAACAAACACCTTGTTGTGCGACTGAAACACTACAAGCTCTATTCACCAATTACGCCCCTGTGCATTTTTCTTTGCTTCATGGCCTTCCATATAGCACTCCCTATCCAGAAGACAAGGTTTTTCCGATCAGAGCACGGGTATGCGTCGTGTGCATGCGGTGACCACCGTTTTGGCACGCCCTGGCCGCGTCCAGGCCGTCGTTTTGCTCAGGCCCCTCCTCTTCTCGTCGGCTCAGCGTACCAGTGCATGTCCCTCAGCCCCTCCTCGTTGTCACCCTTCGCCCTGGACCCCTCCCCTCTCCGTCAGCTTCCTCGTCGGAGCTCGTCGCCGCGCGCCCACGGACGCGCTATAGATGGTCGTCGTCTTCCTCCTCTGTCCACTTCCTCCCCGTGTCCCCTTGGCTTGCTCTGCTCTGTGACCACTGAGCCGCTGCCTCGTCGTGTTCTCGTCCCTCCCCGTGATCGTTGAGCGTCGCCAGAGCCTTGGCCGAGCTCCTGCGGCGGTGACCAGCTCGGGTACCTCGCCACGCCTATATATAGGCCATCTCGAGCCCCTCCTTGCATTAACAGCGGCCTCATTGCTATCCCACACCATCCCTAGCCTCTCGGCGGAGCTCCAGGAGCTCTCCTCGCTCGTCTCTTCCACCACGGCCGCCGGTCGGCTCCACCTAAATTTCGGTGAGCCACGCCTCCTCCCTCCGTTACAGCACCACGCGTAGCCTCCCCACTACCCACCAAGCCTCCCACTCCCCTCAACTAGTTGCCGGAGTGGCTGTGGTCGCCGTCCCCAAGATCGTCCGCCGCCTCCCCTGCTCCCTGTTGCCACGGGCCACGGCCACCCTGCCCTTCCCCTTGCGTGGCTGCTGCACCAGGCGGGTGCGGCACCTTCACCCGAGGCTGCCAGTGCCCCTACCTCGGCCGGAGATGGCTTGAGCCGCTGGGGCCAGCGCCGACGTGCGTTCGGCCTCGCCTCTTCTGTTCCTCGTCGGGAGAAAGAAGAAGACAGGGGATAGAAGAAGGAGTCAAAACCCGGGCCCCACCCGTAAGTCTCACACCGCTGACCAGCCCCGGGCCCACGTGTTTTAAGTGGAAGTGTATTTCAGAAAATACGTTTTTCTCTCAGGAAAACGTACTCGTGTATCCTTCTGCTGAGAACACGTTTTCCCAACTCTGAAAGCGCATTTTGGTTCTACTACGACTAAAAATACGCTTTCCTGTATAGAATGTGTATTCCTACTAGAGACGCTTTCTGTTTTTCAGCCCAGGGACCTGTTTGTGGAGAAATCTTTACAGATTAGTCCCTGGACTTCCACCTCTCGTATCTTCGCGACCATAATTCCGATTAAGGTGAATCCAAAGCCTACTTCTTCATCTCGTCGAGCTCTATATTTTGGCATCATTTTTACTCGGTGGTCCCACTGTGAAAATGACCATTTTTCCTTTGCCCCTAATCAGCCCCCTTCGAGAGAGAAACTTTTTCAGCGATTCGTTCCGCGAGCTTTCCGCACTTCTCCCCGGTGGTTTCTTCATCCCCAGGCAAGCCACGATAACCACTTGCATGATTGCATGCAGTGGCCATGGTTTTCTACTTGAACATTTAATAACTATCAGTTTGGTTTGCTACTATTATCGGTGTTAGTAATGTTTATAGTTTCATGTTCATCTTCTTGCTATGTTCGGATGCACCTGGTCATCTTGTATTCTTGCTAGTATTACTTTCGTATGTCGTGCTTGGTAGTAGTAGTTCATGTTGGTGGTAGTGATGCTCATCTGTTGCATGTTGGATATCTGTTATCATTATCGTTGATATGCATGTTCTGTTGCACCTAGTTGGTTACATGCTTACTTGGTAGTATTATTGACATGTTCTTGCTTGGTATTTATTGTTGATGCTAGTGGTCATGTTATGCTATGAGTAGTGTTATGCTTGTGATATTCATGCTCGTCAGTATACCCTGCTCATTCGGATATATGATTTATTGTTATTGATATGCCCAATGATTATGTTGCACCCCATGCTCATGTGGATATCATGCTAATGCATTATAATTGCATCATGTTATTTTATTATGCTTTTTGTTTTAATTAATAAAAGTTGTAGTGGGGGTTTTACCCTACTGTTTATAGTCATGTTATTTTATTATGGCTGAGCTTATTGGATGATCTTTTCTCCTAATTGATTATGCATATAATTGTTTACTAAGGTGTACAAATGTTATATGTATTCACTTATGTAATTGGATGTTTAATTTGGTTACACAATCATGTTCTTATAAGTATACATGTTGTTGTTCTATTAAAGAGCATAGATTTTGTGCGGACATAGCAAATCACATCGCATGCGATTAAACTACGGGACCCGTCGGTGATGATTTCAGCAATCACAGACAATTGTTTACCAACAAGCCTTTGCCAACAATACATACAGCTTATTAGCAGGATTCGTCTATGTTATTATCGGTCTTCTCACATAATTCGGATTACTGACCTGTTTGTCAGATATCACACATGTTGTTAAGTCAAATCATTTGTGTTCCTTCTGGATCATTACAAACAGTTCATCCGAGTGACTTGTATGCCGTCTATCGCACATATCTGGACCTGGATAACCGTTTGTGTTTTTTGGCTCATCACAAATAGTTCGTATGGATCAAATGTATGCCACGTTTCGCACACGCAACTCTTATCTAAATCATGCTTGATGGATCCGCCATCACACACAGTTTATTTTATTGGTGATGATTTTATTACAATATCGTTTGCGATTCATGCATCGCACATATTTTGGTCGAATGGTCCCTTATACATGTGTTGTCTTAGGACCTTGCTGCAGTAGTGACCCGAGATCCACCAGTCTTAGCACCGACATCGAGCACATTCAACCTTTTATGAACAGCAGGCGCGGCGCTACCAGATCGGGAGATCCGAGCAAAGGCGTACAATGTCGGAGACCTGGTCTTACGATACCATCCAGACAAGTTAGATCATCATAAACTATCGGTAAAATGGGGCAGGTCGTTCATCATCGACAAGGTGCTCACTGGAGGGGCATATCGTATTTGGAACACTAGGATAACCGCCTGGAGCCGCACCCATGGAACGCTGCCCGGTTGTGCCATTTTCATGATTAAGAGGATCTTTTGCTTTTATTTTTCTCGTACTTAAAAACTTAGTTGAAAGGTACTTTTTGAATAAATATTAGCATCAATGTATCATACTAATATATCTTATTTCTTCCAATGATCTACTACACAAAGTACGGCTCATGGCCACACAATGCGCAATATTTAACTTGAAGCCAAGAGTTCTCTTTTAGAAAGAAACAACTCATCGGCATAAAACACCTTGGATCTATAAAATAATCCGATAACATGTATTGGGGGCTTCCTGAGACACCTCGGCAACCTTCTTGGCTTTCCTCGGGAGCCCAATACATCCTCGGTATCATCTCACATAGATGTGTACTGCCTTCGCAAAAATCGTTATAAAGCCACAATATGCATCAATTTGACTTGAGATGTTTTGCCAAGTTGGGTTGTCTGGCTCCTATGCTTACCCCTTATGTTTCCGATCAATTCGTCTAGGGGCGTAAAGGGAGCACCTCTATGATTGTTACATTCAGGTCAACCTGGTATAGTAACTCAGACGGGTGAAGCCGAAAGCTAGCGATCACAAGATCACAATTGGTCAGCATGAGGGAAGTGAAAAATGCAACAGCTTGCAACATTTGCAACATGAAGGTAGTCGCGTAGAGTTTAGAACCTACATTATTAATGTTGATTATGTTCCCGAACGCTGCCTTCTAGCAAAGCATCGAGATATCGGTTGCGCTGGTTGTGATAAATACGACACCCCTGCAGAAAGGAATTGATAGAGGAACTATTTTTTGCCAAAGATGTGAAATTGCGTTAAAAGCAATATCATATGACTCTCTGTAAGACTTAAATTTTGACCCTAAGGCCGAATTGCCCCATTCCATAAAACACGGTAATGTTGAGGCGAAAGTTCTCAAAGAAAATATTGAGGCGACAATCCCGCTCAGAAAAGCGGGCCGTGGGCATAACGTTCTCATAATTGATAACAGGCTTAATTTCATTCACGTTAACTCCTTTAGGACCAACCTCGGCAAGCACTTCAGTCTTCAAAAGACGGTAGTGAGTCTTGGCACTTCGGTCTTCAAAAGGCTTTAGGACAAACCTTCCACGTCTATATCCGACGTCTGGCTCCCTTGAGGCATTTGCACCTCCGACAGGGAATCGTCCGGCCACAAAGCACGGAATAATTTCGCCATGGATTTTTGTGAGAGCCGATGTAGCTCTTTGGCCGCCTCTAGGATGTATTTCATAGACGTGCAGCCGGGCTCGTCGAATTTCCTGGGCAGGTCAGCTGCACATAATATAGTAAATGTTTTACGTAGAAGTCGAAACAAAGACTTATGCTGATACAGGTAAGATACTTACCTACAAGAGCTTCACATGCCCACCTGGTCTCCTCCTTGGAGGCGGCCAGCTGAGATTTTAAGTCTTTGAATCTCTAGCGACGGTTGATCTTTCTCCACCTGGAGTTGATTACACTCCTCGATCTTCCTGCTATGGACCCAACGACCAACTTCAAGCTCGCCAAAAGTCTCCGCTGCTAATAAATAGTATATAGATTAACTACCCAACAAAGCCCCTAGTCAATAGTCGTCCAGGAACAAAACTTACCATGAGCCTCATGAGTGAATTTCTTGATGTCCGCCACATCCTTTTGAGAATCGGCAAGGCTAGCCTTGTCTACCTCAAGCTCCTTCAGGAGTTTTTTGTTCTCTTGTCGAGAAGTCTACATCAAAGAAAAGGCACTGTTAGCCAGTTAAAATCGATACTTAATTCGGCCACCAGTGCCCAAATTAAGGTTCGGGAGTTACTGGGATTCACGCTTATACAAATACATGCCATTAAGCACCATGAGATATTTCGATCCCCTGGTCCGGTACTGGTACCCGACCAGTGGCTCGGGGGCTACTGCACCTAGCGTTCTTCTTAAAAGCTCCTCGGCTATGCAAAAGGGTATAAGGGTAGACCTTGCAAAAGCCCTTGACAAATTTGTCTTTGGTGTCCGCGAGCCTAAAATACGCATACACCTTGAGGGCCACTAGGTTGACCAAGAACTCTAGATTCATAAAATTAGCATTTACTTGCAAACCCACCGCTAGCACGTCGACAGCCTCTTTAAGCCCCATGCAAGCAACTCTGAGGTGGGCATCCATTGTTCGGAGGGCGTTGAATTCCTAGTCATTAAAAATAGGTGACCAGTGAAGTCCTCACCCGATGATGCAACATGGTTTGACCTCAGAGACGATTGCGAAATCCGCCACTGAAGACTCTAGTTGAGGAGCGCCGCGAGGTTCCTCTAAGGGTTGTGGCTGTTTGGAAGCCGCCTTGGGGATGGGGACATGAGTGCCCAAGACCTCGGCAGACGGCGCAAATACAGAAGGGGGAGGCGTGCAAGTTCATAGGTAAAACTGCATAAATAAAATGAGATGAGGAAGGTTTAAAAGATTACAGGGAAAGTAATACTTAGGCGCCAGAGGAAGGTGGTTCATGTACTGAGTCCTTGGCGACGGCGGCCTGGCCAATGGTCGGCCCAGGATTCATCTTCGCTCAAGCCCCTTGGGAGCCGAGGTGCTCTTCTAGCGCTTAGAGCGACGACCCTTGTTAGAAGGGGTGAAGATGCTCGCAACCGGTGCAGCAGCAGTGATGGTTCATTTTCACGTAGAAGGATGAAGGGCAGCGACCGCGTTTGAGGAGGGCTGACCCCAGGCGATCAATAATAACGGCCACCTCGGCACCATCAATACTTTCGTGATAAAAAAACCATCTTTGAAGATGAGGGTTGTTTGAGGGTCCTCGACAAAGCCAGGATCTTGGTCCCGCATATGACTCTCCGGCTGTGGAGATGAGGAGTTCACGGTCCCGGCGCTTCCAGTTCTATTGATAGTTCTGTTCGAATATGTTAAAACTAGTCATGTGCCCCGCACATTTGGGTGGCTAGGTTGTTTTGTTTATATCTTCATGTATACTATATTATACACATAATTTAAATTTTTAAATTGGTTACGTTTCTTATTATAAATGTCATAGTACCTTTTTTGTTATGCTTGGGAATTCTATTATGCAGCTTCAACAAAAACATAACTCTTGTTTTGGAGATCAATTAGAGATGTTTGCTCAACTCTAAATTGTTAGAGTACTACTCCCTCCATCTCGAAATAAGTGTCTTAACTTTGTATGAACTTTATACAAAGTTATACTCCCTCCGTTCGGAATTACTTGTCGCAGAAATGGATGTATCTAGATGTATTTTAGTTCTAGATACATCCATATCCGAGACAACTAATTCCAAACGGAGGGAGTACTTTAGTTGAGACATTTATTTTAGGACGAACATTTATTTTGGGACAGATGGAATAAGCACCAATCCCTCCGTCCCAAAACAAAACAAGTGTCTTAATTTTATACTAACTTTAATATAAAGTTGTACTTTGATTAAGACACTTATTGTGGGAGAGAAGGAAAGCACTACTCCCTCCATCCAAGTGTCAACTTTATATACAGTGTTCTAACTTTGTACTCCCTCCGTCCGAAAATACTTATCATCAAGATGAATAAAAGGGATGTATCAAATATATTTTAGTTCTAGATACATCTCCTTTTGTCTATTTTGATGACAAGGGTATTTCCGGATGGAGAGAGTATCACTTATTTTGGGACGGAGAGTATATCAATTATCTTTTTGAGATGTTTCTTATACTGGTTAAATGGAGAGCTGAGTTTTTTGTCTGCAAATGAGTGAGTGATCGCCACAGCAAAAGAGCCAAGTTTTTTGTCAGCAGATCGGTGTATTAAGGAAAATGCCCCCTACAAAAAGACATAACATATCGTACAAACGGATTTTTTTCTTAACAGCAAACAATCCACGAGGGTGGAATCTCTATTACTATTAAACAATCAAGTTGTGGCAGGAAGATTACATCTCAGCCATACATCCATCATCTCTCAATGGACCAGATTGCCTTAATGTTGTATCACATCATTTACCATAATCAATTATCAACAATTACCATATGATCTACGCCATCATAATTACGCAATAATTACCATGATCTCGCTCTAATCTAGGCTTATTTTAATCATATCAATTAGCAAGAATTACCGTGATCTACGCCATCATATATTTGTTTTTCTGAAACTCAGCCTTGTGTGATGCGTACATAGAAGAAAAATATCAATTAACAATAATTACCATGATCTACGCCATCATGTTTTTTAAAACTCAGCCTTGTGTGATGCGTACATAGAAGGAAAATATCAATTAACAATAATTACCATGATCTACGCCATCATGTTTTTTAAAACTCAGCCTTGTGTGATGCGTACATAGAAGGAAAATATCAATTAACAATAATTACCATGATCTACGCCATCATGTTTTTTAAAACTCAGCCTTGTGTGATGCGTACATAGAAGGAAAATATCAATTAACAATAATTACCATGATCTACGCCATCATGTTTTTTAAAACTCAGCCTTGTGTGATGCGTACATAGAAGGAAAATATCAATTAACAATAATTGCCATGATCTACGCCATCATGTTTTTTAATCAGCCTTGTGTACTGCCTACATAGAAGGAAATAAGAAAAAGACATGGCCCATGTTCGCATGTAGGCAGATAATAACGTGGAAACCAAATCTCTCGTTTTCTGTTTGTTCGGATCACATGATCGATCAGACCCTGACCTTGATTCTGACCGTTCCTTGAGTTCGGTCACTTCCTTCTTTTCGTTCACCTGTTTGAATGTTCGTCGTCTTCGCGGCTCGACTCTTGGTTTGACTCTCCTGGTCTTCTCGTCCCGAGGAACTGCGGCAACGTGGGCCTGCAACGCTACGCGGCGACGACAGGTACGAGCATGTCTCCTTACACAGTCGCGTCCAGCGCCCTATGCCACTGAAAAGGAGCATGTGTCATTTGTCTTTCCTATCATGTAAAAACATGTTTATTTCCCTTAAATTAGAGTGAAAATAGGGTAGATTTTTGGTTAATGTGATATTCTATTTTTATCAGATGGCTTGAAATTTCTTTAACTTACTTTTAATGTTAATGTCATGTACCATCATATTTATTTCCAAACTGTGGCGTGAGATTATATTGCCAGTTTATGTCATGTTCGGTTTACAAATATATATATTGCCAGTCCGTGCCTTTAAGCTTTGTTGGTAGATTCTGTCATTTACAGTACATAAAATCTATTTCTACTTTTATTGTAAACTAGACTTGTACACAGTTTGACATTTTCAGACATTGTGCTTACAAGTGCTTGCTTTCGCTATATTTATTATAGATAGTGTTCTAACAGATTTTATAAAGTATGTCGATAGTTGAATCATGTATCCTTGACTTGATAGACAAGTTCAAAGGTTTACATTCTTCAGAGTGCATAACTGGCACGCTAGGTCCTAACTTCAACTGCTTGCATAACCAACATTCAGTTCAAGGAAGCTTCAAGTCTTACCTTGGAAATTTCTTTTACCTCTTCCAAAATTCTTCAGATCTAACAGTCCGGATTAATCTAATACAGCACCACGTTAGGGCTTAGCAAAAACCCTCCGACGGACGTACTTTGCCAAAAAATCGTCCGCCAAGAATACGTGTTCCGTCAAAACGTAATCAGCTTCTTCTCAAACCGATCGAAAACCATTGTCGGCTCCTTCCTGTTCTATCTTTCCATGTTCATCGCATCCTCCTAGGTTAGATCGCCGCCGCCAGCATACGGCCGCAGATCAAGGCCACAACTCTTCTCTCCGGCTACCCCTGACGCCAACCCACACGCACATCCACCAGCCCGACGACAACAAGGACGAAGTCCGGCATGCAGGGCGCCAGCACAGGAAGGCCTCCTTCGCTAGCGCCCCCGCCCAATGCGGCCTCCCTCGCCGGAGCCCCCGCCTAGCGCGGCCTACTATGCAGTCCGCATCACGCCCATCGCCGCCTCCCACGTCGGCGCCCGTGCCCAGCCGCTGCAGCCTCCATGGAGTCGCCGCTACCACCGTCTTCATATTAACAGCTACTCTAGGGGGAATGACCGCATCATGCTCAACGCCGCCTCCATCGCCAGCACCGTTGCCCAGCCGCTGTAGCCTCCATCGTACTACTCTGGACTTGCCGCCGTTGCCATCATCTTCCCAAGTTGTGCTTCTTGATTACAGCGGTCAAGGTGGTTGCAGTGGCCGTGCGGTGAAGGAAAGGAGAGCTCGAGGCACCGGAGAGGTGGAAGGGGATCCCAGGTGGAAGAAGGTGGTGGCCACACATCAGCTATCGTCCTCCCCATGCCATCACGCCAATGTTCTGTTGGTGCTGATCCCGCACCACGGTGCACACAGTGTGTTTGAGGTAATGCCCGCTAGCACATACAGTAAATTTATCTCTTCTTATTTTATGATAATAGATCCTAAATTAATCTTTGATTACCACCGTCGCTAGGGCCTAGGGGACTCAGATTTTTCATGCATGAAATGTTTTGTTTTTAGGAATGTAGACTCTAAAATGGAGCAGACCACCCGCCCGCCAGATCTGTGCAACTTACCGATGGCCCGTCTTGAGCCCCGGCCCAGGCGGCCCTCCTCTGCTGTGATGCGGTCTTCACGCTCACTGACGTTAGTTTAATTAAGAGTTTGTTCGGTGTGTTAGAAGTGCATGGTAAGATGATGTGCACAAATAGCATTAGAAGAGTGGGCATATCCACTGGTTGGTATTTTTTCCTTCATAAAGTGGTGGTGGTTTCATTCAAGGTCTGTAGGTGCACTGCATGTATACTTCCGTGAACAGCAAAAAGCAAAGAAAATTTGACTTTTTGTTCATCTGCGTGCACTTCCTTTGCATATATGCTGATCAAAGTTTAACTTCAAAATGACAAGAGTATAACCCACATCGACATTGTGTATAGTAATTTTTGGTGCCAACTAATGCTATATATAATTTTGCAAATGTGTATGCTACACCCATAGTAACAAATCACATCTCAGATATCCTTTGTACTAAACCTGATAAGAGCTGCAAGAACAAACTCATAAATGGTTGTTCGACTTCATACATATTACAACAGAGTTGAATGTATAGGCCATAGATGTATTCTTATTCTTGATCGATTGACTGTAAAGCTATCAGATTTATTCTATATGAAACTCTGGCCTACCAGTTTCAAAAGATGAAGAATATAACCCACCAAATTATTTGCTTATTCTTGTATTTTGCTCAAGCTATCTTAATTTCTTCCTTTGATGCTCGCTAACTATCAAGGTGTGTGTTAATATAGCAATGCAGATGTGCTATTTTGGCTATATTATACTAACCTCATTAGTTTCATGTGCCTTCTGTTTATCATATTAGTTAGAATTACTATATCATGACGGGATCCTTTTTCTCCATGCACGGGAAGTACTTAACTTCCTCTTTGCAGAATTGACATGCTACGTATTACATGCAACAGGAGATTTATTTCTCAAGGTTAACGCACGTGCACACTTACTAGTTATACAAGCGACCAAGAATTTATTGTCACACACTGTTACAATGCAGAGACGTGCAAAGAAAGACAAACCAAAGAAAACAACAGCAACATCTTGCTCATCTATTAGTATAGGAGAGCTGTTGACGGATGCCTTGATTCATTCGTCCTGGGTTTTCTCGGAAGTTACCAGCACTCGTGGGCTGACATTGTCCTGCATATGAGATTGCAGAGAGGAAGGGGACAAGAAAAGGGCAGGAGCATGTTTGTTTCGCCTAGATTAAGAGGGTTCCATATATTAATGTAAAAGCAGCGCAGGCGACAACTGTGGCGACTGCAGAGCAAGTTACTCATGCTCCATCACTAAAACACAAGTATTTTACAATTTTACACTACTATTGTCACATTAACATCTATTCAAACTGTTGCCAGGAAAGGGGGGAAACTAAGCATACCAAAATCTGATTTCTCCAGTAATTTTACATGTCTTGTCTAGCCGCAACCAAAGAAACTGAAATAATGGGACAAGGGTTCCTGCAATCAACAAATCAACATAGTTACCTCTTTGAACGACGTCTTCTATGGAATCTTATCATGCCATGAGTTATATGAGAACGTCCTAAGATCTAGGTTATGAAGCAGGCTAACAATGAATAGTACCATGGAAGTGACAGAAACACTCAAAGATATTAAGAATCACAACCCTTCAAACACAACAGAAAGAATGTCCCCAACCAAAAGGAAGCAGTATTTGATGAACTAATATTGCTACAAAGCATGTATATGCACAGAAGCAGTATTTGATCAACTAATATTGCTACAGAGCATGTATATTGCATGTAAATCAACTATCAACTAAGAGTGAGATAACAAAGGAGTATCACATTCAGCGTTATTGTCTAGCTCCTCTAGGTCACGTATAATAAAAATATAACCACAGCTGAATGTGTATTAGAATACAGGACAAATTACGCTCTCAGTTCCTTGTATAGAAGGCAAAAAATATGGTCTCGAATATAGTATAGTCAAGTTGCAAGGTCAGGGTTGTATGGTATGTTCTCCAAATCATTTTTTGCATTTTTGGTCGCAGCATGAAATTGCACAGATACTCACCAGCTAGGCCCACCTAAGAAATATTACTGGGGCCAGATCGACATTTGGAATGGACAATAGGCCCCAAATGCGACCTCTGGAGACCAACAATATTACCATCAGGTGCATTCATGTAAACTGCACCTTTGTACATCCACTCTTCAGTTTCATCGCTGTAGAAATCCTCAAATGGCTCTTGACATAAAGCACATGTTGTTTGGTTTTCATCGGCAGGAACAGCCATTTCTTTCTCTTTATTTCTGTCAGGGATTGGTTCCGTGAGCTCGAAAGAAGGAACACCATCATTTCCTACCGTTTCTGCTGCTCTTAACCATTCCCCCACAGTGACAAAATATTTACGTGAAGATTGCTTGCGATTTTTGGAATTTCTGTTTTTCGTAACATGCCAATCCATATGAGCACGGTGCTCTTCCTGGCATTTAAAACGAAGGCCACACGTTTTGCATTGCCTGTGGAGATCCTGATACAGAGCATTAATGACAGACTCGTTCCGCACCTTGAGGTCTACATTGAAGTCAACTCCAACAGAGTCCTAAATGAACATGTATACATATACAATAAAAATCATTGTATTAACTGCATAACAAAATAATATTAGATAGCTGTAACGTAATAAGATGCACACATGCATGAGAAGTACCTGAGGTTGACTAGAAGGCTCCAGTGTAATTACACCATGATTCATAAGGTTACTTAAAATTCCAGAGAAATATGTTGTAGGCCCACCAACTTGTGATGAAGATGGACCCATCTGCAACGAAGCAGGAGGTAGGCCACGATGTAATGGAGGCAGAGCAAAACTAGACACTGACGACACACCATAGGGTTGCACAGTAGGTGTTACAGAAAAGGTGTTTGGTAGAGGTGTAACTGGTGGTACTGCTGCACTACCTCCTTGTCCTTGGAATGGATTTTGGGGGGGAGCTATAGGCATGCTGGGGGCAAAGCTTCTAAATGCCTCCGGAGGATGGGAATGGGAATGAGGATGAAACTGTGGCACATCATGAGGCTGAGATTGATTTCCAAAATTTGTACCTTGATTTTGTTGACTCGATGACAACAAATCTGGGTGCTGGTATGGTGGTTGAGCTAAGTTACCGGTACTTACAGTTTTCCGATCCAATGCATCATATAGATGCCGAGGAACAAATACAGATGAATTGACTCCATGCCTGATAAATGGCCTAACTTCAAGACTATCTGTTGCACCTCTAATATCTTTTGTATTATGTGGTGGTTGACTATGATGATGAAGAGGCCATTCTATGGGAGCAGGAGCAGGCGAGGACCTATTAGTCAAGGGTAAGTCTACATGCATAGCATCATATGGACCACCAGTGGCCAACATCTTGACAGGCATTTCAACATCAGTGGGCAGTGCCAACCTATTCAGTGTTGATGAAGGTTGAGGTGCTTGTATTCGCAAAGGCAGGCCATTAGTCTGCTGCCACGGTGGAGCTGACATAGCAAGAATTCTTCCAGGATCAAGGGTATTCTCAGAACTATGGTACTCTGAAATAGCTCCATTTTGCAGACCAAAATTGCCTGGATATCTCCTACTAGTGGCTATGTCAACATGCTGCAAAAAAGACCAACGCTAAGTCAACAGGTAGTAAAGCGGGTCCACCTCAATACAACATTAGCTTATAAGTTGAACTGATAAAGGATTAAATATTGATAAGTTGCATTTAAACATTATGGCAATGGAGTAATATATTCCAGGACTGCACCATCCTTGCTACTGGTTTCTCTGAAGTCAAAACTGAACACTGTCCAAGAGAATCAAATGAGGTAGCCCATGACACTGCTAAAAGTTGTTTCCTTTCTCTTGAAACTAGTGTTTGGGATGAAGACCCTACTGGTTGCACTATGCCCATGATGATAAACGACATAACTCCATTTTGAGAAGCAATAAAGATAGCCACAAGGCATTCCCTCAAAAAAAAGTGCACTATTCAGAATTCAAACTTCAGAAGGCTACTTTGGAATCTACTACGCATGGTGTATGCACTCCTGAGTGTTAAAAAACTTGTTTGCAGACAGAATATATGCATTTCCATAGCATTCAAGTTCCAAAACCCAAATGAAGAAGTGCTGAAGTGGAAAGTCTGTTTTGTTCAAGTGATCCCTAACATTGTATGCAGGTAGTGAAGATGCATATGGACAAATATGTAGCCCATCAAAAGGAAAAGAATCACCATGAAAGAAAACATATAAGCCATACGAGACAGATACCCTTTTCAGTCATAAAATGTAACAACAATATCTTCGTACATAATTAGATTAGCTGCCAGAAATCTATGATTTGTTGCAAAGAATACTTCCACAAAACATAACTGTATAATTAATCAAATTTACAAACACACAAATAAAAATTGCTGATCTAGGTTGTATAAAACTGTCATCATGATAAAGTGAAAAACAAATTATATCTCAAAGCAGGGGTTAAAAGATCAATAGAAGAAAAATCATCGAAAAAGGAGAAGTGATAGAAGGTATGAGAAGTGTTGTGTCGATGTTACTATTCATTGTAATAAAAAAAAGGTCAGACAAGCGTACACCAGTCCTGTCTTCGAGATTTAGTGCTGGTCGAGGAGCCTGGCTTCGCCAGCTGCGCATCCCAATATCAGAATCCAGCTGCCCAGTGTTTGGCCCAGGAAATCCAGCTCTCAAAGTTTCAGAGGAAGGTAAAGACAGAATGTTGTTTCTATTTCGGGACAAAGTTGGACGCATATCCTCCCAAGTATACTCCTCTTCCTCTGAAGTGAGCCATTTTTGTGCACTGGATCTACTTGCCATGCCATTTGATTCTAGCCGTTGCATCTTGGGAAGCCTATCATCAGCATCATTGCCTTGAGAATTTCCGTAGGCATCAATAAGTTCTCTTGCACTTTGTTTCCTATATTCTTCATCAAGCGTGCTCATCGAAGGCCGTTGTGCACTATCCTCAAAAGCATGTTGCCATTCAAACCAACCATTTCTATCAGGCAATCTTCTAGGATCATGCCCCAATACAGAATGAGACAGCTGCGGCATCTCTAGTGGTCTTTTTGGGGATGCATTCCTAGGGAGCACATCAGGAGGTGGTGATCTGGACATATCTCTTCTTATCAATCCAATACGTGATTGAAATGTTTCTTGTTGATCAGGATTTTCAGTATACAGTATCATAGATCTCTGTCCATATGATTCCAGGAAAGATTATAAGCAACACTTGCGTTATAAGTAGAAATGACATGCTACATTGTAAGTTATAAAACTGAAAGGGTCAAATGCATTCTGAAATATATGGATACCATTTCATCTAAATAAATCTGAAGGACCTTGCATTCTCTTGATGGAAGACATCTAGCTAATACTGAAAATGAGCTGTATCAACCCAGCAACAAGAAATGGTAATAGGCTAGGAGCTATCAGAACTTCAGATGACCTAGAACAGAGGAAGAGTTTACAAATAGAAATAGCACATGATTGTCATCTCAAATAAATGTATTAGCCCCTAGGAAAATCTATAAAAGAAACAGTCTCCTTGTGTCTACCAATGAAGGAGCACAATCAGACTACTGCCGGGTCAGTAAGCAGTATGTACGTAACTAGCCTAAAGCAGGTATTCTGCTAGACTACTAAAAATGAAAAAAATATATATACCAGCACACCAAGATGCTGTCATCAGGGTTAGCCTGCTCCTAGCCCTTGGGAGTTGGAGCCACAACTGCGCTCAGACAAGCTCCTCCCAGCTGCCAGCAATGGCCCTCGTCAATATTTGTTGTGACCCAAATCATGATTTGAGTTCTGGTGCATGTTTGTTAGGAGGTTTTTTGTACTTCTCATTATTGCGTAGAGATCACCAAGGGAGATTGAACTAGGAGGTGAGAGAGCAAATGTAGCACCCACCGCAATCGTCACCAACTCAAATACTTCCAGTGGTATCAGGAAAGTAACATCATACCTTTAGCCCATCGACATCACCATGGATCCTACGCCAACACCCGAAATGCCAATTGGACCAATGACTAGAGCACGGGCCCGGCCCATGGAATCCGAGGTGAATTCACTCCTCTTCGAACTTCCTATGCCTTCCCATGAGACATGGCTACTACCTACAACCGGGACTCTATGCATACTCAGGTACCAAGGAATTGACCATGAAGAAGCGAGGGGAGAAGGCCAAGTCATAGTGGAGGAGAAGCGAGGAGACAAGGAAGAAATGCAGCCGAAACTATAGCGGCCAAACGTCCGGACGACTGCGGCCTCCAACGCGGACGTCCGACCTGACCCAGGACAATCCAGCTTCCAGCCCGCACGTCCGGCTCCTAGAGATCGCTCCATGCCCGACCACACCAGCTGGAGCAACGCCTGCATCAGCGGACAGACTATCCGCCATCCAACCCAGACGTCCGACCCCTGCCTGCGTGCAACTCAGGCCAAGAGGTCATGTACCCCTCTCCTACCACCCTCCTTTGCCCCTACACTATATACTGTACCCTGGACTCCCATTAGGGTTAGCAAAGCATATAACTAGACCTTGAGAGAGCTTTGGTCATCATATCTCCTCCTAGCCTCCCAAGGTATCCTAAGGGAGAAGGATTCACCAATTGGAGCACCAAGGCCTCCTTTCCCACTAGGATTTGGAGAAGAACGTCTCTCAAGGCCCCACCTCTCTTAGATGTTTTGGAAGAGCTTTTACTTCCTACTTGTTGCTTGTGGATCCTAAGGGAGAAGGATTCACCAACTGTTTGGGTGTTTGTAAAGTACATGTGTGATGAAACTTGTTCAATCTAGTTTATCCTCTTGTGTTTCTTGAGCTATTTCTGTTTTCTCCCCTTGCTGTGAAGATTGAGCATCAAATAAGGCTTTGCCCCACATCATATGCTCTCCTACACAAGAACTTGGAATGATGAGACTGTATGTGGGGTGCTTGACTGCTTGTAATGCTTTGCTTATGACCTTGATGGCTCGGTTTACACTGTTATGCTACCAAAATTTATAATAATGTAAGTTGGAAGCCCCAACATACTCGGTTATGTGGATTTCCAAGACAAGGCAGGTGATATGTTGCATACCTAAGAAGGGTGAAAAATGCAAAAGGTCTGACTTGCAAGTTGCTACCACCAAGTACTCCGCTACTGACAATACGATTTAATTTGTGCAATTTAGTTATGGATGAAAGCATGGAAGCACTACCAACTACTCAAAATGAGAAGAGTACAACTTCTCTAGTTCATACACAGAGAACGGCTCCTAGGTTTGGAAGCCAGGCTAGGAGTAGAACACAAAGGAAAAGATATGACAAAAGGAGCAAAAGGGCAGATGGAATACTGAATACCTGGAGCTTTGAAGAAGTGGAAGGAAATCCCCGCAAACTATTTGTTGTTAACCCATTAATATGATCCTCCGCCACGTCAAGCATTTGCCTGCCTCGAGTTGCTAGCTGATCCACCTGATTATTAAAAATTACTGACTTCAACAATTTTAATTTTGATCTGCAACAAGCCTCAAAGGTTGCCAGCCACAGAGGATAACAAGAACATACTTGAATTCCAAAAATTACACCCAACTATTGGCCATTATTGAACTGTCCCATTTAACGGATATAACAATATTCTTACCTTGGTACCATTCTTGAGTTGGTGTTGCGCTTCTAGATACTTTGGATTTACATGGATGCCATGAGATGGCCTAGGAGATAACGACTCTGGCTGTCGCGGAATAGTCGTTGTGGCAGGACGCTTATTCTCTGAAGGAGAAAACTGAAGCTCATCCTCGATCCCTTGAAGGACAGAAGAAGGGAACACTTGCGACCAGGTACGGAAGAGGTGTCGCATTGCAGGATGCTGTTTGGGATGAACTTCCCTGTATGCAAAACAAAATACCTTCTGCAATCGAGTGGCAAAGTCCTCTACATATTCTCTTCCTATGTTCTTCACGATACTATCTAGCAGATACAAAGATGGCAATTTCTGCTCGACTGGCACCTGCAAGAACATTGCAGAATGATGCCTATCATGCAAACAAACCTTAGGTGTAGAGATAATTGATAGAAGCAAGCATGTGAAATAAAAATTCTACCAGGATTAACTCTCATATTTTTCCATCTATAACTGCATAATGCCCTCTTCAGAAAAGAAAAAGGAAACATTGTTCTATCACCAAACATAAATAGACAAAATCATATCTGCCAAGTAACATCTAATTAGTTCACATCCAATCCAGTAATCCCCATAGTTTTAAAATACTATTCCCTAACACTTCCACTTCAGGCTGCAATCCTATTTTACAAGTTGACGACAACAGGACATCTGAACAGAATATAGTACCCCAGAAAACCAGCTTTCATCATAACTAACTGTCTCCACTGCTAATTTTATTCAGTTTCACCCTATCAAAAGTTCCTAGCCAAAATAGCAGTTGCCGTATCTGGCAACCAAATTATGCAACCGCAATGCCTATGCACAAGGTGGGTTTCAACCACATTACCAACTATGCACCCTATATCAGAAAAATAATACAGTATTAAGAATAGACAGAGCAAATTAGATCACAGTGTATACAACTCAAATTGCATTTATTTGCTTCAAAACTCCTAAATCCAAGTCACTGTGATTACTAAATTCTAGCTGTCGAATTTGTAACCAGCAACGTATCTACAAACAGTAACTCTGAGATTGCACACTACATGAGCACCAACGCATCTAAATGTTTCGCATGAAAATGCAGTGAACACACTATTCTAGGGACAAAGGGTGTGTAAAGGACATCAAGCCCAAACTTTAACAGTAGTTTCACGAAACTTCTCAACTTTGAGCAAACCCTAGCACCAGCGGAAATCTACAAGTAAGCATCGGCCGAATAAGCACAGCAAGCAGCTCCTCATGCAGACCTAGCCCTCAAATCCCAAGCCTTTCTTTCTCAAAATACAACATGACCGCCCTCGGGAAAAGCATGGAAGGGAGAGCAACCACCTCAAGGATGCGGGCGCAGATGACGTCGGCGATGCCCCTGGCGGCGAGCGCGGCGTGCTGGCCCGCGATGATGGTAAGCTCGGTGATGATGGGCTTGCAGTTGAAGGTGAGCTCGGCGAGGGCCTCCTTGTAGACGCCCACCACCGCGGCCGCCCCCGGCTCCTCTCCCGCCTCCTCCCGCAGCCGCGCGCGGAACCGCTCCACGACCTGGCCCACGACTGGGGCCGCCGCAGCGGCGGAGGCCATAGGGAGATCTAGGGTTTCGGGGGAAAGGGCGGCGTGGGCTAGGGTTTGGGAAGATGGCGACGAGGAGGCATGCGGAAGCGAAGCAAAGCCAAGCCAAGCCGGGAAGGAGTTGGATTGATTTGGGATTTGTAACACGGGACGATCGTCTGATCCTTTTCCCGATCGTCTTCGACCTGCCGTAATTTAATCCCGAGTAAGAGCAATGTTTGCTCCCAAGCTAGCCCCACCAAAAGTTTGGAAATAAGCGCATGATCATTTTTTTGGCGAATTGACGATCTCTATTTTCATTTCAGTATTAAAAATATCAAAAGTCTCCCTAAAAAATAATCAAACGTCATAATGGCTCAACCTACTATTCTTCCCACTTATCATGATGGCTCAACCGATCGATCCTCCTCCCTCCCCACCCCTCCATCCCCACGCGAAAATAATTCACATATGCACAAGGGCACAACCCGGAAAAAAAGAAACTTCAGCAACCCATGCACACACTTCTGAATCTTGCCCCAACCCCTCGGCCTCGATCCCATCTCTCATCTAAAATTTATTGTCGCCAATGTGCTCCCACCCGATCTCATCTCCATTTCAAAATTTATTGATGTCATTGTGCTTCCAGCCGACTCCACTCGCGTCCTACATACATCATCGTCCATGGCAGCCATGAAGACCATAGCGGCGGAGAAATAGTCATAATCCACCAGCGTCGTCGCCTAATTGTAGGGGAACCTGTCCACAACCTTTGTAACGATCCGAGACCGACGCTCTGGATGCCTTTCATGTTTTTGGGTTAGCCGTGTTAATTGCTTGCTTGTTGCATTTCATCATGGCATCATGCGCATTGTATTTGCATCCCTCCCTAATAATAAAGCACAGGTTGACTCCGTGTGTTCATAGTCACAATACCCCTTTTTTCTGCGAATTTGCGTTTTTGGTTTGAATTAAAACATATACGCGAGGTGGTACTAATCTATCCCTAATAATAAAGTATGGATTGACTCCGTGGGTTCACCGTCACAATATGTTTTTTCCTGTGAATTTACGTTGATCAACCACGGATTGCTTCTTCCTCCGTAAATTTCGTTTGTCCGTTCGTCGTTTGACTTTTGGTTTCACCCGTAAAAGTAAATTTCGCCGGCGCACTGGCCTAGCGCGTACACTCAAGTGGGTTCTCGGCCCAATAACAAGCGTGTTCCCATGGGCCCACTATGACGCCCCCCGATTCGATCGTACACTAATCATACACGCAAGTTGAAAGCACAAGTGCTCCCTAGGTGGTTTTGATAATTGATGACAACATATCTCCTGTTGGACTAACATTTCTATCTAGCATGTTTCAGATAAGTTCAACAATGGAGTGGCATGGACTAAAGGTTGTGGGAACTTCTTCAAGATGCTAAGGACAAAGGATTGGCTAAAGCTTAAAGCTCAAGACTCCTCATTTTACATTTTAGTGATCCAAGATCACATTGAGTCCATATGAAAAGCCAATACTATCAAGGAGGGATGAGGTGTTGCTTAATGAGCCTCTTGCTTCATGTGCTTAATGATATGCTCCAAAATCCTCAACTACTTTCCCACTTCCACATATGACCTAAACCCTAAGCCAAACTCGGTCTTACCGATTCTTCCTATCCGGCGCCACCGAGTTTCACTTGTCATAAGCCACTGTCAAACCCTAATCAGTTCGGTCTCACCGATGGGATCTCGGTCTCACCGAGCTGGGCTTGCAAACTCTCTGTTACCCATTGCAATATTCTCGGTCCCACCGAGATATGCAATCGGTCCCACTGAGTTTGCTTGACCAAATCTCAGTTTCACTTATTACCCAAATCGGTCCCACCGAGTTTGAGTAATCGGTCAAACCGAGTTTTGGATTTACCCTAACCCTAGCACATCGGTCCCACCGAGTTGATCCAGTCGGTCCCACCGAAATCTCTAATGGTCACTAGGTTTACCTTTTCGGTCCGACCGAGTTTGTTGATTCGGTCCCACCGAGATTGGAAAACTGTGTGTAACGGTTGGATTTTGTGTGGAGGCTATATATACCCCTCCACCTCCTCTTCATTCGTGGAGAGAGCCATCAGAACACATACACAATTCCAACTCATATGTTCTGAGAGAGAACCACCTACTCATGTGTTGAGATCAAGACATTCCATTCCTACCATATGAATCTTGATCTCTAGCCTTCCCAAGTTGCTTTCCACTCAAATATTTTTTCCACCAAATCCAAATCCTATGAGAGAGAGTTGAGTGTTGGAGAGACTATCATTTGAAGCACAAGAGCAAGGAGTTCATTACCTACACACCATTTGTTACTTCTTGGAGAGTGGTGCCTCCTAGATTGGCTAGGTGTCACTTGGGAGCCTCCGACAAGATTGTGGAGTTGAACCAAGGAGTTTGTAAGGGCAAGGAGATCGCCCACTTCGTGAATATCTACCGCTAGTGAGGCAAGTCCTTCGTGGGCGATGGCCATGGTGGGATAGACAAGGTTGCTTCTTCGTGGACCCTTTGTGGGTGGTTGCTTCTTCGTGGACCCTTCGTGGGTGGAGCCCTTCGTGGACTCGCGCAACCGTTACCCTTTGTGGGTGGAGCCCTCCGTGGACTCGCGCAACTGTTACCCTTCGTGGGTTGAAGTCTCCATCAACGTGGATGTAGGATAGCACCACCTATCCGAACCACGGGAAAAACATCCATGTCTCCAATTGCGTTTGAATTCTCCAAACCCTTCCCCTTACATTCTTGCAAGTTGCATGCTTTACATTCCGCTGCTCATATACTCTTTGCATGCTTGCTTGATATGTATTGTGTATGTTGAAATTGTGCCTAAAACTCCACTTAAACCTAAAAAGCTTAAAAATTGCAACTTTAGCACTAAGTGTCTAATCACCCCCCTCTAGACACATCTACTTCTAGATCCTATAAGTGGTATCAGAGCATTGGTCTCCTTTGCCTTGGTTTAATCACCATTGGAGGAAGATGGATGTGTCTACTTTAGGGAGTCTTAGACATAGAGTGCCTATTCTTGATGGAGAGTATTTTCATGTGTGGAAAAATGAGATGCTTGTAATCTTCAATCAATATCATTTGAACAAGTATGTTGCTAGTCCTTGTGCACCTCATATTGATCCTTTGCATCCTACCCTAGATGAAGATATTGACATGATTCGCAATCTTAGAACTGTTGAGCTCATCATTAGAGGGTTGCCCAAAAATTTGATTGCTAGTTTGCCTACTCTTAATTGTGCCTATACTATATGGAAATTTCTTGAGGAACGATTTCCCGATCATTCCTTGAAAACTTTGGATGAAATTCTCCATAAATCTATTGCCTTGAGTAAGATGAACTCTAGTGATCCTAGTTTTGGTAATTGTCTATTTGAACTTACCAATCTTAAGCATGCTAAAGGAGATGTTGGAATCATTAGTGATATCATATTCGAAGCTATAAGAATTCATAAAAGTGACCACTTTGATGATCATTTATCTAATGAATTACCCCCTCTAGGAAATGATGAGTCACAAGATCATGACGAACATGGATACTATGATGATGATGATAGTGACTTCGATCTTGATGATACAATGAGACATTTTGGTCTTATGGCAAATCTTCGGGGATATGAATCAGGAGGAAAGGAATGGGTTCTTGATAGTGGATGTACTGATCATATGACCGGAGATGAAGAGATGTTTCGTGAGCTTGCTGAAAATGACGGCCCTCGAAAATATGTCACCTTTGGTGATAATTCAAAGGGTAAAGTGGTTGGCCTTGGTAAGGTGGCCATCTCACATGATAGTTCCATTCAAAATGTCATGCTCGTTGAATCTCTTGGCTACAACTTACTTTCAGTATCTAGACTTGCTAATTTCGGTTTGAATGTCCTATTTACTGAGGTATATTGCCAAGTATTTCGTCGAGACAATCATAAAATCGTCTTTACCGGTATGCGTAGAGGTGATCTTTACATCGTCGATTTCTCTAAAAAGACACAACCTAAAACTTGCCTTATTGCTAAATCCTCAAAAGGTTGGTTGTGGCATAGACGACTAGGTCACGTTGGCATGAGAAACCTTGACAAGCTTATTAAAGGAAATCATATCCTTGGAGTTAACGATGTCATATTTGATAAGGATAGACTTTGCAGTGCTTGTCAAGCAGGTAAAACAGGTTGGAGGGAGACATCCCGTGAAGAACATCATGACCACAAGGAGGCCACTCGAGCTACTTCACATGGATCTTTTTGGTCCCAACGCCTACAAGAGTCTCGGTGGAAATTCTTTTGGTCTAGTTATAGTTGATGATTTTTCAAGATTTGCGTGGGTGTTCTGTCTTAATGACAAGTCGCAGGTCCAGAAGATCTTCAGAAACTTCGCTAGGAAGGCCCAAAATCAGTTTGATGTGAAGATCAAGAAGGTTCGAAGTGACAACGGAACGGAGTTCAAGAACGCAAATGTGGACACCTTTATTGACGAAGAAGGGATTTCACATGAGTTCTCGGCTACGTACACACCTCAATAAAATGGAGTTGTTGAAAGGAAGAACCGGACGCTCATCGAAATGGCAAGAACGATGCTTGATGAATACAAGACGCCGAAGCATTTTTGGGCAGAAGCGGTTGAGACAGCTTGTCACGCAACAAATTGCTTATATCTTCACAAGCTACTCAGCAAGACGGCATACGAGCTTCTCACCGGTAACAAACCCCAAGTTGGATACTTTCGAGTATTCGGCTCAAAGTGCTACATTCTTGATAAGCATCATCGTTCAAAGTTTGCTCCTAAATCTCATGAAGGTTTTCTACTTGGTTATGGCTCAAACTCTCACACTTACCGTGTCTACAACAATTTCACCCGAAAGGTTGAAGAGACGGTAGATGTGAAGTTTGATGAATCTAATGGCTCGCAAGTAGAGCAATTGCCAATTGATGTAGGAGACAAAGACCCTTCAGAAGCAATCCAAGACTTGTCCATTGGCAAAATTCGTCCAACGGAGGTGAAGGAGAGTACCTCGTCCGTCCAAGTGGAAGCTTCTACTTCACGACAAGGTGAACCAAGAATTGATACGGAAGCATCCACAAGTGGGACACACCAAGATGAAGAAGATGAGGAAGTACATCAAGACGAACATCAACAACCTCCTTCTCCACCACGACAAGAGAACGACAACGTCAACAATGAAGAAGGTCAAGAAGAAGAACAAGATGAAGAAGATGTTCAACGAAGACCCAAGCAAAAGCTCTCACGAGTTCGAGCAAGAATTGCCAAAGATCATCCCGTCGAGCAAATCCTCAATGATATACAAACCGGGAGAATCACTCGCTCAAAAACTCGTTTAGCTAACTTTTGTGAAAACTATTCATTCATCTCTAGCACTGAACCTATGAAGGTTGAAGAAGCATTGGAAGATCCGGATTGGATAAACGCTATGCATGAAGAGCTACACAACTTTGAGAGAAACCAAGTTTGGACATTGGTTGAGAAGCCCGACAACAACCACAACATCATTGGTACCAAATGGGTGTTTCGCAACAAGCAAGATGAAGATGGACAAGTGGTTCGCAACAAAGCACGTCTCGTCGCCCAAGGGTACACACAAGTCGAAGGTATGGACTATGGTGAGACATATGCTCCCGTTGTTAGACTTGAGTCCATTCGCATCTTACTTGCCTATGCTAATCACCATAATATCACCTTGTACCAAATGGACATTAAAAGTGCTTTTCTAAATGGTGAAATAGAGGAGGAAGTTTATGTCAAACAACCTCCCGGCTTTATCAATCCTAAGAAACCAAATCATGTTTACAACCTTCACAAAGCTCTTTATGGTCTTAAACAAGCTCCTAGAGCATGGTATAAATGCTTGACCAAGTTCCTTACTACAAGTGGTTTTGAAATTGGTAAAATTGATTCTACTCTTTTTACTAAAAGGGTTAATGGAGAACTATTTGTATGCCATATCATATTTGGTTCAACTAACCCTCTCTTTAGTGAAAAGTTTGGAAAGCTAATGTCAGAGAAGTTTGAGATGTCTATGATGAGTGAACTCAAATTCTTTCTCGGTTTGCAAATCAAGCAAACTAAGGAAGGTACATTTGTCTCTCAAACAAAGTACACCAAGGACTTATTCAAGAAGTTCAATTTGCAAGAATGCAAAGGTATGTCTACACCCATGCCTACTAGTGGACATAATGATTTGACCAAAGATGGTGAACCAGTTGATCAAAAGGTTTATCGCTCTATGATTGGTTCATTGTTATACCTATGTGCTTCACGTCCCGATATTATGCTAAGTGTGTGCATGTGTGCACGATATCAAGCTGCTCCTAAAGATTGTCATCTTAAGGCTGTGAAAAGGATAGTGAGATATTTAATCCACACACCAAATTTTGGCATTTGGTATCCTAAGAGGTCTTCTTTTGATCTTGTTGGCTATTCTGACTCGGATTATGCCGGAGACAAGGTTGATAGAAAGTCCACTTCGGGTACTTGTCAATTCCTTGGTAGATCTCTTGTGTCTTGGTCTTCCAAGAAACAAAACTCGGTATCCTTATCCACCGCCGAAGCGGAATACATCGCCGCTGGTTCATGTTGTGCTCAATTACTTTGGATGACCCAAACTCTTAAAGATTATGGGATTTATGTGAAACACGTTCCATTGCTTTGTGACAATGAAAGTGCTATCAAAATTGGTCATAATCCTGTACAACATTCTCGAACTAAGCATATTGAAGTTCGTCATCATTTCATTCGAGATCATGTCGCTAAGGGTGACATTAATCTTAAGCACGTTCGCACCGATAAGCAATTAGCGGATATATTTACTAAACCACTTGATGAGAAAGTGTTTTGCAGGTTGAGAGGAGAATTGAACATCATTGATGCTTCGAACTTGGAGTAGAAACTCCATTGGATACATGTAAGACATGAGCTTATGACTAATCCATGATATATCTCTTATGATAACTATCTTATGTCTTGGATATATTTGCACCTTGCATGTTGTCTAACCCATGTAGGTGCTTGGTTGAATCTAATTCCATGAGATTGCGACTCACTCACATCTTGAGCAATCTCTACATCACCAAGACTCTACACAATGGTGGTTGAAGACAAGAAAGCACAAAACCATTTAAACATATCCTTTGACAAATTCTATGTTGAGCTTCATGATTGTCATTTTTGGATACACAAGTGCTCTTCCTTGCAAGAACTAACCCATGTAGGTAGATGAACTCAAACTCCAAGTGGTGCTCCCAACTCTTGATGAGCTACATCAACCTTGAGCACCCGCACAAGTTCAACTACATGAGCAAGAACCACACCACCACCCAAGGTATGTTATTCCATCTTAGAGAAGCTTTACTCCAAGACATGAGTCAAAGCAACTCAACAAGATGTGAATACATCAAGATGCTTAAACAAAAAATGGTAACCCCATTTTGAGCTTAAACGATGAGTATGACCTATGATCAAGTGTTCTCACTTGACTCCTAAGTCAATATACTCTAACATAGGTGACTATGTCACCGCCCAACTCTAGATGAAGTTCTCTTGTGTTCTTTTCTGTGTTATTGCATTTGTCTCATGCATGTTTAATCTCTTTCTCTTTTTCAAAAACAAAAAAAAACTTCATCTAGATCTTTCAGTTTCTTCTCTTTTCTCTTTGTTTTTGTTCTGCATTTTCTGCATTTAATTCCTTGCAAATCCTTCAGGTAATTCATTGCAAATCTTTGTGAGATCCTACATGTCTAGTGAGCTGAGGTGACAAGTGTTTTCTCTGTGTAAACTCGGTTTCACTGACTTGCAATTTTCGGTCCAACCGAATCTTTTCGGTACCACCGAAATATGCCACTCGGTGCCACCGACTTTGCAATCAGAAAAACAGTTTGCCACTTGTTCTATATTTCTTCTGATCCAGCTCTACTCAATGAATCTTGTCCTCTACAAGCATCACAGTTTTATCCATTGCTTTGTGCTGAGTCTCAAGGACCAAACCTATACGACGGATTCCAGAAAGCCCTTCTTGGAAATTGATGTCAAAGGGGGAGAGAGAGATCACATCAAAGCTTGTAGGAGAGAGAGATCACATCAAGGGAGAGAAAAAGTCTCAAGGACCAAACCTACAAGTTAAGGGGGAGAGAGAGACTTCCAGGGGGAGAGAATACTCAAGGATCCCATATGCTTGATGCTTGATGTTCAAGAGGAGAGATGTCACATGTCTTTTTAGGGGGAAAGACATGTTCATTTGTATCTTTCAGCTCTGATTTGCTGTTCCTTATCTTCTCCCAATATCCCATGTAAGATTCAGGGGGAACAAGACACCTAAGGGAAAGAAATCAGTCAAATTCATTGCATATCTTTATTCTTGGGGACATGTTGAATCCAATGTGGTACCTTGTACTCACTCTCTACATGTCATCCCAGTCTTGGTATTCTTGTGGTTTCTTTTGTTTGCTCTGGCTAGTGGATGTACCTGTGTTATCTAACTTTGTTTGTGCAGGTTCATTCCATCCTAAGCCAACTCAAGACCACAAGGTAAGTATATGCATCAAAATCATGAGTATGAGGAGTTCTTGCTTATGTACATACTGTTTGCAAGAAGGACTCATGAGCATGAAGGTATTTTCCTTGATAATCTTTTGCTCTGATGCATATGGCCAAGATACATGTAACACATTGCCTACTCTGTCATGGTTATGCTCTCACATGCCTCTATATTTCATATTTACATGAGTGCATACATGTAGGGGGAGTCTATGCTTGTTACATGTCCTTCCAAAGCTTTACTTGCTGTTCTTTATATCTTTATCTAAAGCTTTGATGTATGTTGCCATCAATTACCAAAAAGGGGGAGATTAAAAGCACAAGTGCTCCCTAGGTGGTTTTGATAATTGATGACAACATATCTCCTGTTGGACTAACATTTCTATCTAGCATGTTTCAGATAAGTTCAACAATGGAGTGGCATGGACTAAAGGTTGTGGGAACTCCTTCAAGATGCTAAGGACAAAGGATTGGCTAAAGCTTAAAGCTCAAGACTCCTCATTTTACATTTTAGTGATCCAAGATCACATTGAGTCCATAGGAAAAGCCAATACTATCAAGGAGGGATGAGGTGTTGCTTAATGAGCCTCTTGCTTCATGTGCTTAATGATATGCTCCAAAATCCTCAGCTACTTTCCCACTTCCACATATGACCTAAACCCTAAGCCAAACTCGGTCCTACCGATTCTTCCTATCCGGCGCCACCGAGTTTCACTTGTCATAAGCCACTGCCAAACCCTAATCAATTCGGTCTCACCGATGGGATCTCGGTCTCACCGAGATGGGCTTGCAAACTCTCTGTTACCCATTGCAATATTCTCGGTCCCACCGAGATATGCAATCGGTCCCACTAAGTTTGCTTGACCAAATCTCAGTTTCACTTATTACCCAAATCGGTCCCACCGAGTTTGAGTAATCGGTCAAACCGAGTTTTGGATTTACCCTAACCCTAGCACATCGGTCCCACCAAGTTGATCCAGTCGGTCCCACCGAAATCTCTAACGGTCACTAGGTTTACCTTTTCGGTCCGACCGAGTTTGTTGATTCGGTCCCACCGAGATTGGAAAACTGTGTGTAACGGTTGGATTTTGTGTGGAGGCTATATATACCCCTCCACCTCCTCTCCATTCGTGGAGAGAGCCATCAGAACACATACACAATTCCAACTCATATGTTCTGAGAGAGAACCACCTACTCATGTGTTGAGATCAAGACATTCCATTCCTACCATATGAATCTTGATCTCTAGCCTTCCCAAGTTGCTTTCCACTCAAATCTTCTTTCCACCAAATCCAAATCCTATGAGAGAGAGTTGAGTGTTGGAGAGACTATCATTTGAAGCACAAGAGCAAGGAGTTCATTACCTACACACCATTTGTTACTTCTTAGAGAGTGGTGTCTCCTAGATTGGCTAGGTGTCACTTGGGAGCCTCCGACAAGATTGTGGAGTTGAACCAAGGAGTTTGTAAGGGCAAGGAGATCGCCCACTTCGTGAAGATCTACCGCTAGTGAGGCAAGTCCTTCGTGGGCGATGGCCATGGTGGGATAGACAAGGTTGCTTCTTCATGGACCCTTTGTGGGTGGTTGCTTCTTCGTGGACCCTTCGTGGGTGGAGCCCTTCGTGGACTCGCGCAACCGTTACCCTTTGTGGGTGGAGCCCTCCGTGGACTCGCGCAACCGTTACCCTTCGTGGGTTGAAGTCTCCATCAACGTGGATGTAGGATAGCACCACCTATCCGAACCACGAGAAAAACATCCGTGTCTCCAATTGCGTTTGATTTCTCCAAACCCTTCCCCTTACATTCTTGCAAGTTGCATGCTTTACATTCCGCTGCTCATATACTCTTTGCATGCTTACTTGATATGTATTGTGTATGTTGAAATTGTGCCTAAAACTCCACTTAAACCTAAAAAGCTTAAAAATTGCAACTTTAGCACTAAGTGTCTAATCACCCCCCCTCTAGACACATCTACTTCTAGATCCTACACAAGTGTGTACGATCAAGATCAGGGACTCATGGGAATATATCACAAGATAACTCTAAAAAATAAATAAGTCATACAAGCATCATAATACAAGTCGGGGGCCTCGAAGGCTCGAATACAAGTGCTCGATCATAGAGGAGTCAGCGGAAACAACAATATCTGAGTACAGACATAAGTTAAACAAGTTGCCATAAGATGGCTAGCACAAACTCGGATACAGATCGAAAGAGGCGCAGGCCTCCTGCCTGGGATCCTCCTAAACTACTCCTGGTCATCATTGGCGACCTGCACGTAGTAGTAGGCACCCGCAGTGTAGTAGGAGTCGTCGAAGGTAGCGCCTGGCTCATGGGCTCCAGCATCTGGTTGCGACAACCGAGAAAAAAAGAGGGAAAAAATGGAGCAAAGCAACCGTGAGTACTCATCCAAAGTACTCGCAAGCAAGAATCTACACTACATATGCAATGGTATCAATGAAATGGGTAGTATTTGTGGACTGAACTGCAGAATGCCAGAATAAGAGGGGGATAGCTAGTCCTATCGAAAACTAAGCTTCTAGCGGCCTCCATCTTGAAGCATATAGAAGAGAGTAGCTGGTAAGTTCACCAAGTATCATCGTATAGCATAATCCTATTCGGCGATCCTCTCCTCTTTGCCCTGTGAGAGAGCGCTCACCGAGTTATATCTGGCACTTGAAAGAGTGTGTTTTATTAAGTATCTGGTTCTAACTATCATAAGGTCAAAGTACAACTCGGGGTCGTCTTTTTACCGAGGGACACGGTTATTCGAATAGATAAACTTCCCTGCAGGGGTGCACCACATTACCCAACAGGCTCGATCTCTCTGACCGGACACACTTTCCTGGGTCATGCCCGGCCTCGGAAGATCAACACATCGCAGCCCTACCTAGGCACAACGGAGAGGTCAACAAGCCGGTCTAGATCCTATGCGTGCAGGGGTCTGGGCCCATCGCCTGTTACACACCTACACATTGCGTACGCGGCCGGTGAGCAGACCTGGCCTCCCTTATACAAGAGCAGACGTTCCAGTCCAACCCGGCGCGCACCGCTCAGTCGCTGACGTCAAGAAGGCTTTGGCTGATACCACGATGTCGAGTGCCAATAACTGTTCCCGTGTAGTTGGTTAGTGCGTATAGGCCAGTGGCCAGACTCAGATCAAATACCAAGATCTCGTTAAGCATGTAATTGATGTAACCGTGGACGCCGACCAGGGCCAGGCCCACCACTCTCCTAGGTGGTCTCAACCTGCCCTGTCGCTCCGCCACAAAGAACCTGTAACGCCCCGAGATCGATGTGCCAGGTGTCCTCCAGTGATTCGTTGTTGTTGCCTTGTCATTGCTTGCGTGTCATGCATTGCATATCATGTCATCATGTGCATTTCTTTTGCATACGTGTTCGTCTTATGCATCCGAGCATTTTCCCCGTTGTCCGTTTTGCATTCCGGTGCTCCGTTCTCCTCCGATGGTCTTTTCTACCTTCTTCTCATGTGTGTGGATTAAACATTTCCGGATTGGACCAAGACTTGCCAAGCGGCCTTGGTTTACTACCGGTAGACCGCCTGTCAAGTTTCGTACCATTTGGACTTCGTTTGATGCTCCAACGGTTAACCGAGGGACCGAGAAGGCCTCGTGTGTGTTGCAGCCCAACACCCCTCCATTTTGGCCCAAAACCCACCTAAACCCCTTCCATCATCTCAGTCGTTCGATCATGATCGCGTGGCCGAAAATCGCACCTCATTTGGACTCTCCTAGCTCCCTCTACCTATAAATATGTGCACCCCGTTCATTTTCGCGGACGAAACCCTAGCCTCTTCTCCACCGCGCCGCCGGACACTTCTCCACCGCGCCGGACAATGTCCGCCGCCGCCGCCACCTCACCCGGACCAATCCGGAGCTGCCACGTCGCCCCGCTGCCGCTCCCGCCACTCCGCGCGCGCCACCTGTCAGCGCCGCGCCCTCCTCTCTCCTCCGCCGTCGCGGGCCCGCGCGGCCCAGATCCGGCCCGCGGGGCCCGAATCGCCCGCGCCTCCGTCCGACGAGGCCGCGCCATCTGCGCGAGGCAGCCGCCGCCGTCCTCGCCCCGCCGCCGCATGTCTTCATCGCCGGCCGCCGTCTCCGCCTTTCCCCCCCGGCGGCTGCTTCTCCCGCCGGTGAGCCGCCCGCTCTTGCCGCCCTGCACGTCGCGCTCCACCGCCGCGGCCATGCGCCACTGTTCCTCCCCGCGAGAGCCCGCCGCCGGCTCGGGTTCGCCGGCTTTCTCCACGCCCTCCTCCTTCTTCGTCTTCGGCTAAACTCCGGCGAAGATCCGGCCGGCTACAGTGTCTCCGTCCATGCCTCGGTTCGCGTGCCGGATGAACCCTAGATCTGGAGGTCTATATTTTCACTAAGTCCCCGAAATTCCCTTGTTTCAAATGCTCATGTTCATCGTGCCGTAAATTTACATCCGTAGCTCCGTTTTGGGCATATAGCATATCAAAATGTTCGTCTCAGAGAGCACATCGTCTCATTCCATTGCATCATTTTCATTTGAGTTCATCTCGATGCCCGAAATGCTGTTGGAAGAGTGCTACTTGAGATAATTGTCAGATCTGCTACTCCATTTAGATATTTGTCATTTTTGCCATGATTAATGTGTGCATGATATGCCCCTGAGTTCTACCTATGTTTTGTTAAGGGTTTTGCCATCTTTCCAGAGGTGCAACCCATGTATTTTTGTGATGTGTGTGGTGACTAGCACAAGCTTGCAAAGTAAGGCACTTGGTAATGCTGATTTCAGGGACTTAGCATTTCCACTAAGTCCTTGATCTGTTCATTTCATGATGCCAGATGTTCATGTTGTTTCCTAGTGATCCGTGCCTCTTTTAAGGATGATTAGTAAGGATGTTTTGTTAATCTTGTAGTGCTTTATCCATCCATGTCTTTGTTTGCAATTATGGAGCACCCTAGCTCGAGTCAATCGAGCTCTACTTTTGCTATTTCGTGAATCTGGCCAGGTTGTCTACTTGTTAGCAATTTTGCCGAGGATGTTGTAGTTGACCCGTGCATGCTATGTTATTGTTCTTGCCATGTCTAGCTTGTATTTTGTGTATTCTTGATGGGTGTATGCTTAGATTGTCATGACTTGCTCTGTAGTGAGTGCATCGAGCTCGTAAACATGCCTACTTGATATCTGTTTCAGCATGCTCCAGTTTTCACTAAGTCTGTGACCTGATTATGTTTTTGCCATGTTCACATGCTTGCAATTGTATTTTCTGATCCCTTTTGGCTCAAGGTCACTAAGGGACTTTTGTTAAGCTCTTTGAGTAGCTCCATGCCATGCTTTACTTTGCCATGTTAAGTTCCTGTAGCATCTAGTTTTCATGCTCCAAAGAGATGCTATCTGATCTGAAATTCCAGACAAGTGTTAATTTCACTAAGTCTGAAATCTGTTTACCATATGCATTTTTGCCATGCTTGTTTGAACCTGTTAATGGATGAATTGGCCGTAGCTCAGTGCTAGACTTTTGTTAAGCATCATGAGTGGATCCCTTCCATGTATTTTGTTGCCATGTTTGGGTGCTGTAGCATGTTCATCTCATTGCATTTAGATAGCTACTTGCTGTAAATCGCAGAACGTGACCATATTTGAATTGCTTGCCTTTTCCAAACCATAACTCCGTTTCTGGTGATCTTTATATCGTTTTCAAGCGATTTCATCTCATCTTTCTAGTGGCACTCTTGGATTTCCAAGTTGAGGCCAGGTTCTTTCATTCCTTGTCAAATCATGCATATGCATCGCATCCCGCATCCCGCATATCATACCATGTTCATGTGTTGGTTGTTTACTATGTTGTGTGCTTCTTTTCCGGTGTTTGCTTCTTCGGGTTGGTTCCGATAACGTCGCGTTGTGAGGACCCGTTCGTCTAAGTTCCGTTTGTCTTCTTCATGGACTCGTTCTTCTTCCTTGCGGGATCTCAGGCAAGATGACCATACCCTCGAAATCACTTCTATCTTTGCTTGCTAGATGCTCGCTCTTTTGCTATGCCTATGCTGTGATACCTACCACTTGCTTATCATGCCTCCTATATTGTTGAACCAAGCCTCTAAACCACCTTGTCCTAGCAAACCGTTGTTTGGCTATGTTACCGCTTTGCTCAGCCCCTCTTATAGCGTTGTTAGTTGCAGGTGAAGATTGAAGTTTTGTTCCTTGTTGGAACATGGAGATGTTGTTCCTTGTTGGAACATGTTTACTTGTTGGGTTATCACAATATATCTTATTTAATTAATGCATCTATATACTTGGTAAAGGATGGAAGGCTCGGCCTTATGCCTGGTGTTTTGTTCCACTCTTGCCGTCCTAGTTTCCGTCATATCAGTGTTATGTTCTCGGATTTTGCGTCCCTTACGCGGTTGGGTAATAATGGGAACCCCTTGACAGGTCGCCTTAAGTAAAGCTCTTCCAGCAATGCCCAACATTGCTTTTACCATTCGCCACCTAGCCTTTTCTTTTCCCTTGGGAGTCGCGCTCCTGAGGGTCATCATTATTTTACCCCCCGGGCCAGTGCTCCTCTGAGTGTTGGTCCAACTGAGCGATGTCTGAGGCTACCAGGGGCAACTCTGGGCTGGCTTACCCGATGTCTTGCTCATCCGGTGTGCCCTGAGAACGAGATATGTGCAGCTCCTATCGGGATTTGTCGGCACATCTGGGTGGTGTTGCTGGTTTAGTTTTACCCTGTCAAAATGTCTTGTAGAATCGGGATACCGAGTCTGATCGGAATGTCTCGGGAGGAGGTCTATTCCTTCGTTGACCGTGAGAGCTTGTGATGGGCTAAGTTGGGACACCCCTGCAGGGATTTGAACTTTCGAAAGCCGTGCCAGCGGTTATGGGCAGATGGGAATTTGTTAATGTCCGGTTGTAGAAAACCTGAAGTTGATCTGAACTAAAATACATCAACCGCGTGTGTAACCGTGATGGTCTCTTTCCGGCGGAGTCCGGGAAGTGAACATGGTGTTGGAGTTATGTTTGACATAGGTTGTTCTAGGATCACTTCTTGATCATACTTTTATCGATCGTGCTTTGTCTTCTCTTCTCGTTTTCATTTGCGTATGTTAGCCACCATATATGCTAGTCGCTTGCTGCAGCTCCACCTCATACCTTTACCTTACCCATAAGCTTAAATAGTCTTGATCGCGAGGGTGCGAGATTGCTGAGTCCCCGTGGCTCATAGATACTTCCAAAACCAGCTTGCAGGTGCCGTTGAACCGTGCAGATGACGCTACCAAGCTCAAGGAGGAGCTCGATGAAGATCTTGTCCTTTGTGTTGTTTCGTTCTAGTTGATCAGTAGTGGAGCCCAGTCGGGGTCGATCGGGGACCTTGTCGCATTTGGGGTTCTTCTTTTATTTTGGTTCCGTAGTCGGGCCTTGATTGTATTTGGATGTTGTAATGCTTTATTCATGTAATTGTGTGAAGTGGCGATTTTAAGCCAACTATGTATCTCTTTCCCTTATGTATTACATGGATTGTGTGAAGATTACCTCACTTGCGACATTGCTTTCAATGCGGTTATGCCTCTAAGTCATGCTTCGACACATGGGAGATATAGCCGCATCGAGGGCGTGACAGAACCACTCAGAGGGCTGTCGGGACAAATGTTCTTTCAACCCCTAATCCGTGAATCACTCGCGGGTACTCTACGAGCCGACCTGACTTTAGCCACCACATGTATCATATATATGTATGTAAGTATATACCCGTGATCACCTCCCAAGTGATCACGGCCCGATAGTATAGCATGGCAGACGGACAAGAATGTAGGGCCACTGATGATAAACTAGCATCCTATACTAAGCATTTAGGATTGCAGGTAAAGGTAACAACAATAGTAGCAAATACAGGCTATGCAGCAGAATAGGATTAACCGAAAGCAGTAACATGCTACACTACTCTAATGCAAACAGTAGAGAGAAGAAAAAGGCGATATCGGGTTGATCAAGGGGGGGGGCTTGCCTGGAAGCTCAGTTGAGAATGAGGGGTCGTCAATACCGTAGTTGTACTGGGTAGTAGCAGCGTTGGTCTCGGTGTCTAACGAGAGAAGAGGGGGAAGAAACAATAAATATAAAGCAAACGTATGCATGATGATGCATGACATGACAATAAGTGGTGCTAGGTGTGCCCTAACGCGGTAGTAGGTGATACCGGCAAAGGGGGGATACATCTGGGAAAGTATTCCCGGTGTTTGACGTTTTCGGGCAAATGAAATGGAGGCGGATTGTTGCATGTTCGCTATGCTAGGGACATGCGGCGAACGAATAGACTGCGTATTCAGACTCGTCTCGTCGTTCTGAGCAACTTTCATGTACAAAGTATTTTCATCCGAGTTACATATTATTTTATATTAATTTTCAAAGTTTCAATTCATTTTTGAAATTCCTGGATTTATTATTAATTCGAAATTAAAATAGAAATTCTAAGTGTACCCAGAGGTTGCCTAGCCTAGTCTATGACGGTTGGGTCAGGGGGCTTGGTTGACTGTTGACCAGGTCAATGATTAACCAGTCAATAGGGTTAGTGGACCCACATGTAAGTGTAATATGTGACAAACTTATTTTAGCTAATCAATTTACCTAGTGGGGCCACATGTAATGGACCCCAAGTGGGGTGCGTTAGTACAAGAGTGAATTAGTACTAGAGGGATTAGTACTAATCTAATGGGGGCCGACCTCTTGGACAGAGGTAGTAGCTGCAGCCGCAGCACGCACGAGCACACAAGGGTGCCGGTGGCTGAAACCAGGGACACCATCAGCAGGGACGCAGGCGTGCACGCACGTGCGGGCTGGGCGTAGCCATTACGCGGCCCGAGCAGCAGCAGTTAGAGCACGCGGCAGCAGCAGACCGCATCATGCAGAGCGGCAGCAAGCAGAGCGGCGACAACAAGCGAAGCATAGCAGCAGCAGGCAGCGGCAGAAGGAATAGCCGCTAGCAGAAGCATCGGGCAGCAACAAGGAGGAGGCGTGCTAGCGCTTGCGACTAAGGAGAGCAGGGCACGACCCTAGGCGGCAGCAGGCACGAGCGGGGTTCAGGGGCACGGTCGCGGCCACGGGGCGATGGGGGTCGGCCACGCGGGCGGCGCGAGCGGCAACAGCAAGTACGCAGGAGCAGCAGCAGTTCACAAGGAGCAGCAGCAACTCCGAGCACGCACGCTCGTATGTACGTGTATGCATGAGATCGGGGACAGAGGCTACAATAATGAATCGAGGGGGCAAGTAGGGGGTGGAGGAGGAGCTCACTGCGGTGCCGAAGACGAGCTCGAGGAGGCCAGGGAAGGTCAGGGTCAAGTGAATCGACGATGGCGGTCGGTGATGCAGACGGTCAAATAAGAGCTCGATGGTGGCGACGTGGGTCTCTCCTGCTCGATTTGCTCTGCGAGGACGACGTAGCAGACGATGATGGAGTGGCCGGACACTGTCTCACGGCCCGGGGACGACGGTGGCTACGTGAGCGAGTTCGGCCATGGCGACAAGGCTCGGCTGTGCAATGCGGATGCGAGAGCGAGTGAGGGAGAAGGGAAAGTGGGCGCTAGGTTTGACCGCGAGGGAGAGGAGGCTGGGCGTGACCTTATCCGAATGGGGGAAGCGGTGGATGTCTGCCATGGCGGCATCGACGGGCAGGGTGGCTGGGATGGCTGCCACGCCCTCCTCTACCTCCTGTAGCAGGAGGAAGGGGATGAGTGGAGTGTGGGCTGACCGGTTGTGGCCTGGTGGGCTGGGCTAGCAACTGTTCATAGTGGGCTAAAGTGCATACTAGTTAGGTTTCTTCTTCATTTACTATTTTCCCTATGGTTTTCTATTTATTTTAGCTATCAAACAAACTTTTTCAAATGTGCCACTTAGCACACAATTACTAGGCAATATTTTAAAGCAACACACAAAGTTACAATTCATTTTGAAAAGGTTGGATATTTATCTAAATTGAAACAGTAAATTTAATTGTTGCTAACTCTGTTTTAAATAGATAGGGACATTTTATTAATTCAAAATATGTTGGGTAATTCATGATAAATAATTAGGGATTTATTTTAACCCAGCCTACATCTTTATTTTATTATTAGAAAATTTAATAAATTGACTTGCATTTGAATTTGAATTCGAGTTTGGTTTGGATCAAAGTGAGGTTTAGAAAACTAATCGCGATGACATGGCACCATTAGTGTGTGGTTACTATAGCTTAACTACCTGGGCGTTACAGCCACTGATACATCTCCAACGTATCTACTTTTTTTCATGCTTTTCCTCTTGTTTTGAACTCTAATTTGCATGATTTGAGTGAAACTAACCCCGGACTGACGTTGTTTTCAACAGAACTACCATGGTGTTGTTTTTCTGCAGAAATAAAAGTTCTCAGAATTGAACAAAACTTTGCGAGAATTTTTTATATCAATAATAAGAATTTTTGGAGCCAAGACCTACCAGAGAGGGGCACCTAGGTGGGCACAACCCACCAGGGCGCCCCCCTCTCCTAGCGCGCCCAGGTGGGTTATACCCACTTGGTGGCCCCGCATACCTCAACCCTGACACTATAAATTCCTATTTTCGAAGAAAAAAATTAGGGAGAAAGATTTTATTGTGATCCACGAGACGGAGCCGCCGCCAAGCCATGTTCTTCCTCACGAGGGCAGATCTGGAGTCCGTGGGGCTCCGGAGAGGGGGATCTTCGTTCTTCGTCATCACCAACCCTTATCCATCGCCAATTCCATGATGCTCCCCACTGGGAGTGAGTAATTTCTTCGTAGGCTCGCTGGTCGGTGAGGAGTTGGATGAGATTCATCATGTAATCGAGTTAGTTTTGTTAGGCCCTGATCCCTAGTATCCACTATGTTCTTAGATTGATGTTGCTATGACTTTGCCATGCTTAATACTTGTCACTTTGGGCCCAGGTGCCATGATTTCAGATCTGAACCGTTTATGTTATCACCATTATATCCATGTTCTAGATCCGATCTTGCAAGTTATAGTCACCTACTACGTGTTATGATCTGACAACCCCGGAGTGACAACAACCGGGCCCACTCTAGGTGATGACCGTAGTTTGAGGAGTTCATGTATTCACTATGTGTTAATGCTTTGTTCCGGTTCTTTATTAAAAGGAGGCCTTAATATCCCTTAGTTTCTGATATGGACCCCGCTGCCACGGGAGGGTAGGACAAAAGATGTCATGCAAGTTCTTTTGATAAAGCACGTATGACTATTTACGGAATACATGCCTACATTATATCGATGAACTGGAGCTAGTGCCGTATCACCCTAGGTTATAACTGTCACATGATGAATATCATCCAACAAGTCACTGATCCAATGCCTACGAACTTTTCCATATTGTTTCTGCTAAGCTACTACTGCTATCATCATTGTTACACTTGCTACAAAATTACTGCTATCACTGTTACTATTACTATTGCTACTGTCACTACTATCAAAACTATCAAACTACTTTGCTACTGATCACTTTGCTGCAGATAATTAATCTCCAGGTGTGGTTGAATTGACAACTCAGCTGCTAATACCTTCGAATATTCTTTGACTCCCCTTGTGTCGAATCTATAAACTTGGGTTGAATACTCTATCCTCAAAAACTGTTGCGATCCCCTATACTTGTGGGTTATCAGCCACCCAGGTGGACATCCAAGTAAGAGCTAAAAAGAAAAGGCACCGCATTGCAAACACGTGACCTTGCTAACCCTAAGATGGAAGTCACGCCATTCTAGCCAGCTGAGTCGGCTAGCTGATGTGAATAAAACAAAGCTATTCTTAGTTGTAGACTACATATATCCCTAATATCTATCCCTCTATCCCTATCCCTATTATCCCCATATATAATATGCGAGGTGGGTTCACCGTCACAATACACTTTCTTTCTGTGAATTTACATTTTCAGTTTGAATTTAAAACATATATGCGAGGTGGTACTAATCTATCCCTAATAATAAAGCATGGATTGACTCCATGGGTTCACCGTCACAATATGCTTTCTTCCCATGAATTTACGTTGATCGACCACGGATTGCTTCTTCCTCCGTAAATTTCATCCGTCCGTCCGTCGTTTGATTTTTTGTTTCATCCATAAAAGTAATTTCGCCAACGCACTGGCCCAGTGCATACACTCGAGTGGATTCTCGGCCCAATAACAAGCGTGTCCCCATGGGCCACCTAGGCGGACATCCAAGGAAAAGCTAAAAAGAAAAAGCACCGCATTGCAAGAATTCGAACACGTGACCTCGCTAACCCTGAGATGGAAGTCATGCCATTATAGCCAGCTGAGTCTGCTAGCTGATGTGAATAAAACAAAGTTATTTATTAGTTGTATACTACAACAGACGTGGAGGTTGTGGGCTAGCTGAACATGCAGGTAGCCATATTAAGAATCCTAATTCAACTTAGCTACATGTACAAGTCTGTAGAAAAAGCACCTATGTTTTCAGTTCGTTTCGTACGTAATTCTTACCAGCTACATTGTTTCTCAGCTGCAAAAAAGGTCTTCTCTATTGGGCCGTCAGCAACAAGAATGGGCTATGCTGGAAGTCACGAAAAAGAAGCACCGAAAAATAATACTTTGCTAGGGATCGAGCTTATAACTTCTCGTCGAGTATAAGCCGCAACAATCAATTATCATTAGTCCCATATTGCTCCCTTACACTTATTCACATCAATTTATATACGTTTTTTAGTTCGTTGTCTGGCATGAGCTAAGACCCAAGATCCATGAGACATGGATGTTGGATTTATTGGGACAGAGGGAGAAAATCTACTAGATTATATGTTGGCTAAATTGAAAAGAAATTGTGAGGTGTTTGTGGTGGAATTAAAGGAAGAGAAGAGAGAGACCATCGAATTATATGCTGGCTAATGTAAGTGCATCTAGTGTCCCTTAATGATTTTGGTGTATTGAAGACTTATAGGTTAAGGGACTAATGCATTTGTGAGTGTACACATGTCTATAAGTCTATGAGGAGTTTGATTTTTACAGAGAAAGTCGACCCCTGAAAATGAATGTCTTCAACTGAAGACTTTGAAAGTGAAGAAATTGGTGTAACCCTGAAGACTTGATATTCATGCGAGGAATATGAAGCGTGAAGACTTTTGTTTTCGTAGTTTCATTTTCTCTTTCTTGAGTCATAGGAAACACCATACATTTAAAGGGGGCCGAGGTAAAACTAAGAAAAAGTGCAGTCAATCTCAAAATCCTACACCTACCAATCCTTTAGAGTGAAGCCATTGGAAATCTCATACAGTGCAGTCAATTTCTTCAGTGACAGAGACAAAGATCTTCCGGTCCCTCGGGAATTGGCTCTGACTAAGGAGTTAGGAATTCGCCAGTGCAAACTACCTACAAGTGAGGAACATGATAACCCTGAGGAATTTGACAGTCAAATTTCTGACCGTTGCTGTGCTATGCGCCAGCTGTCCCAAAATATCTACCCACCTAACGGTCATATCATTGAAGGGCATTTATGTCTTATCATGTCGGGCTGCTCCCTGGGCTATAAATAGCCGCCCCCCTACAACCACTAGCTGGTTGACTGCTTCGCGAGAAACTGACACTTCTCATTGAGAGCATCCCATCCTCCGAGGACTTTGAGCGAAAATCATCAAGTGAGGAAAACCTAAACCCAAACACCTACAAACCCAAAGTGATTGAGCATCACTGAAGAGATTGTTCCTGTGTGGAACCGACGCTTGTTACCTTTGAGGACTGTGCATCCTCCAGATGGTTAGGCGTCATGGTCTAGAGCATTTGATGTGGAGCATCCCACATTCATCCCCATGTACACTCCGACTACTCTCCAAGCCCCAAGAGGACATACGACGAGACCTCGAACTACGTCATCGGACACAAGGTGAACTCGCTCCTCTCCAAATCGTCACTTTCCACATGCGAGACATGGCTACTACCTCAAACATGTGTGCTATGCATGACCAGGAACCAAGAGGAAGACAATGGACAAGACGGTGAGGACACCAAGCGCAAGGAACAAGAGAAGGAGCTGCCCGGAGGCTACAGCCACCGGACGACCGGTCCTTACCGGACGTCCGACCCCCTCCAACGATCGGACGTCCGAACGTCTTCAGAAATCCGCAGCCTGAAGCCCGAGCCAAATGAGCGGACGTCCGACGCCCCCGGACGACCGGCGACCGGACGACCGGCCACTTCCAGAAATCTGGTGCCAGCTATCCCGAGCCAAAACACCGGGCGTCCGACAAGTACCGGACGACCGGACCCTCGCGAGCCACCGGACATCCGGTACCCATCGGATGACCGACGCCTGTCTATGCGCAGAGTATCGGGCCTAGGCCCATGTATTCCCCACTTACCCCTTCATGGACCTAGACTACATATACTCCTCCATTTCCTCCTAGTTAGGGTTAGCGTTGTGATAGCTCATACTAGAGATAGAGCCCCGCTCATCCACATCGGATCTACTCCACGAGAGAGACCACTGCCCCTCTATGGAGAAGATCCATGTTGGATTCAAGACCTCCTCACGGAGAAGACCATCAAGACCTCCTCACGGAGAAGAAACGGTTACCTCTTGTATCGTCCTTTGTTGACTTTGGATCTTGTATCCCCTCTCGTGTTTCGAGGATCTAGCACATGTGTGACTTAATCTTGTTGGTTTGAGTGTTTCTCTTTGTGCCCCTTTGTGATTTCCCCTCGTGTTTCCCCTTGTGTTCTTCGTGTTCATCGCGGGATCCGCTCCTTTTGCTACATCATCTTGGTATCATGAGCCACGTTGATCATGATTTCGGAGCCTCCCCTTTGTGTTTTCTAGCTTGATTTTGTTGTGTTTTCCTCAATTTCGAAAATCCCCACCAAAAATAGCCCCAATTTTTTTTGTGATTTGTTGGTTTGATGAAGTTTTGTTGGATTTGATCCATGGATTTGCTTGGTTTCGAGTGGATCTAGCATCTCCCCAAGTTTCCCCATCTTTCATCCATGAAATCTCCTCAATTTTGACCCCCAAATCCCCATTTTCAGCCCAAAATCGCACCTCGGATCTCGCATCTCGCGTTGACCCCGACCCACCGGATGCCGACGTTTTACGGACGTCCGGAGTGTAACGCCCTCGATGCGGCTATATCTCCCACATGTCGAAGCACGACTTAGAGGCATAACCGCATTGAAAGCAATGTCGCAAGTGAGGTAATCTTCACACAACCCATGTAATACATAAGGGAAAGAGTTACATAGTTGGCTTACAATCGCCACTTCACACAATATATGAATAAAGCATTACATCAACCAGATACAATCAAGGTCCGACTACGGAACCAAAATGAAAGAAGACTACCTCAAATGCTACACAGATCCCCGATCGACCCCAACTGGGCTCCACTACTGATCAACTAGAACGAAACAACACAAAGGACAAGATCTTCATCGCGCTCCTCCTTGAGCTTGGTTGCATCATCTGCACGATATCATCGGCACCTGCAAGCTGGTTTTGGAAGTATCTGTGAGTCACGGGGACTCAGCAATCTCACACCCTCGAGATCAAGACTATTTAAGCTTATAGGAAGGGTAAAAGGTATAAGGTGGAGCTGTAGCAAGCGACTAGCATATATGGTGGCTAACATACGTAAATGAGAGCGAGAAGAGAAGGCAAAGCACGGTCGAGAAACTATGATCAAGAAGTGATCCTAGAACTACCTACGTCAAGCATAACTCCAACACCGTGTTCACTTCCCGGACTCCGCCGAGAAGAGACCATCACGGTTACACACGCGGTTGGTGCATTTTAATTAAAATAAACTTCAGGTTTTCTACAACCGGACATTAACAAATTCCCATCTACCCATAACCGCGGGCACGACTTTCGAAAGTTCAAATCCCTGCAGGGGTGTCCCTACTTAGCCCATCACAAGCTCTCACGGTCAACGAAGGATATTCCTTCTCCCAAGACAATCCGATCAGACTCGTCATCCCGGTTACAAGACATCCTCGACAATGGTAAAACAAGTCCAGCAAAGCCACCCAAATGTGCCGACAAATCCCGATAGGAGCTGCACATATCTCGTTCTCAGGGCACACCGGATGAGCAAGACGTCGGGTAGGCCAGCCCAGAGTTGCCCCTGGTAGCCCCGGACATCGCTCGGTTGGACCAACACTTAGAGAAGCACTGGCCCGGGGGGGTTAAAATAAAGATGACCCTTGGGATGTGCGACTCCCAAGGGAAAAAGGCTAGGTGGCGAATGGTAAAACCAATGTTGGGCCTTGCTGGAGGAGTTTTATTCAAGGCGAACTGTCAAGGGGTTCCCATTATAACCCAACCGCGTAAGGAACGCAAAATCCAGGAACATAACACCGATATGACGGAAACTAGGGCGGCAAGAGTGGAACAAAACACCAGGCATAAGGCCGAGCCTTCCACCCTTTACCAAGTATATAGATGCATTAATTAAATAAGAGATATTGTGATATCCCAATAAAATATCCATGTTCCAAACATGGAACAAGCACCTTCACCTACAACTAACAACGCTATAAGAGGGCTAAGCAAAGCGGTAACATAGCCAAACAACAGTTTGCTAGGACAAGGTGGGTTAGAGGCTTGGCTTAACAATATGGGAGGCATGATAAGCAAGTGGTAGGTATCGCAGCATAGGCATAGCAAAAGAGCGAGCAACTAGCAATCAAAGATAGAAGTGATTTCGAGGGTATGGTCATCTTGCCCGAGATCCCGTAAGGAAGAAGAACGAGTCCACGAAGAAGACAAACGGACGTAGTCGAACGGATCCTCACAAACGCAACATTACCGGAAACAACCCGAAGAAGCAACACCGGAAAGAAGCAAACAACATAGTAAACAACCACCACATAATCATGGCATGATGCACAATCAAGTATGATGCATGTCCGGTTTAACGAAGCATGGCATGGCAAAGTGCACAAGCAATTCTACAAATTAAGTGGGGATCAATATGCAACGAGTTGCATATTGACGAAACACCACAACAAGTTATTTACTTCAATCTCGTTTATGTACCCAACAATATTAAATGTTGTTAAACATGGCAAGAGGGTGAAGCAAATGAAAACTACCTATCTAGGCAAGTTTAAATGAGGCCGGAACAACAAGCAACAAGTCCGGAAGAATCCTCATATGCATATTTTTGATTTGGTGCTGATCTGCCCTAAGCCATATTTTAGAGTTGTTAAACATGCAAAACAATGCCACCATGTTAAACTAGGCAAAATTCTACCCCATTTACATATAAAGTTGATTAAATTCGGAGTTACGGTTATTTAGATATGAACTAAATCATTTTAGCAAGTTATTTAAGCAAATTTAAACAAACAACATTTTAAACATTTTAAACATGCATTAAAGTTGAATATTATTAAACTAGACAAAATTCTAAGCAAGTTTCATATACAAAGTTTTTACATGTGATGCTTAGTTTGTGAGTAATGAAATGCATGAAGACTAGGGTGTTTTCTGCAAAACAGGCACTCTCTGGAAAATAGCTAAATTCGCATCAGCGGGAAAAAAACAGGATGGGCTGCATTGGGTTGAACTGAGCTGCTCACCACAGCACTTGGGCCGGCTCGGTGATGGACTAGGACGAGAGAAGGCGCAGCTGGGCCGGCAGGCGCGTACCCACGACGAGCAGCAAGGGGAGAAGGCGGCCCAGGCAAAGCGGCAGAGGTGGGGGGTCTTCGCGCGGGCGAGCTGGGCCTGGCGCTCTCATGGCCTTGCTGGATCAAACGATGGGGGTGCGGGGGCCGTGGTCAACGCGCTCGCTCCTGGACAGGACGAGAAGCAGGGCACGGAGGCGAGGCGATGCAGACGGCGGTCACTGGTTGTGGCGCGACGCGGCAGGAGCTCCAGCTACGGATCAAAGCAAGGAGGCCGGGAACAGACCGAGGTGCTCCGGATCCGACGGATCCCCACCGGATCGGGCGAAGAACGCGACCGGCGGCGAGCTCCACGGGCGGTGGTGGTTCCTGTAGTCAGCAATGGAGGAAGGGGAGTCCGGTGAGAGAGAGGAGAGAAACGAGGAAGGAGATGGGATGGCCACCTGCGGGGCGCCTTCGACAAGGCGGAGCACGACGGCGGCGAGGATCCGGCGTCCGCGGGGTTGGGGCGAGGCAGAGGAGCGCTCGGGCGCTGTCGCTTCTTGGGGTGGAGCAGGAGGAGAACGAGGCCCCTGCTCGGGCGAGCGGCGGCGCAGATCCGGGCCTCCGAGCCCAGATCGGGGTCTGGGCGGTCCTCGCGCGAGCTCCGCGGGCCGCGGTGGTGGGATGGCTGGCTGGGACGCGACGTGGAGGCTTTGGAGTGGTGGAGGGCGTTGCTCAGGTGGCGCAGGCCAATGGCAGCTTGCCAAGTGGCACGGAGGAGGTGGAGGTCGCCGGAAATTGAGGAGGAGGAGGGTCGGTTGTGGTTGGAGGCGCGATTCGAGGGGAAGGGGTGGCGCTAGATCCGAGGGAGGAGGTCTAGGAGGTAGGGGAAGACTAGGGATGCCCAAATTTGGAAGGGAGGGGTGCTTAAATAGGGTAGGGGGGGTCTAGGGTTAGGGGAACTAGTCCGTTTTCGGACCATTTGATCTGGATCGGACGGTTCAAAACATATGGGTAGTGTAGAAGGCCGTGGGCTGCAGAAGAGAAGAGAGGGAGAGGCCCGACGGCAGTTTTCGGAGACCGAAAACGTCCGACGATTTGACCGACTATAAAGCCGCTAAAGTTAACCATAGGGGCATCAAACGCACTCCGATTACAATGAAACTTGGCAGGCGGTCTACCTACACTATAACAAGACCGCACACCAACTTTCATCTCGTTCCGAGAACATTTTCCGGTCACTTATAAAATACTATTTCGAAGGCGCCGCGGGCGCGTGCAAGTGTGTCTGGGCTCAGAACGGACAACGGAGAGGACGAGGAGACCGGGGCGGATGTAAGTTTTGAAAACATGATGATGCAATGCACATGATGACATGACAAGATGCGACACACAAGCAAAAGACAAGGCAACAACAATGAATCACTGGAAGACACCTGGCGCGACGGTCTCGGGGCATCACACGGAGCCCCAGGAACGACCGGACGTCCGCAACCTTCCGGACGACCGGAACCCCCTAACCCGAGCAGAATTTACGGATTTCCGAGCCCACCGGACGTCCGGCCCCCAGACATCCGTCCATTTCCGGACGTCCGTAACCTGTAGATATTGACTTCGGCTGATTTTTGTTTCGGCCATAACTAATTCATCCGAACTCCGATTTTGACGTTCTTTAGCTTGTTTTGAAGATCTTGACATCCCCCTTCCCACAAAAATACCACCAACATCTTTTGACTCCATCAAAATTTGTGAATTTTGGAATCTTTGCCTAGGGTTTCCACCACATCATCCGCTACACCACCACCGACTTCCGCAACCTACCAATTTTGTTCCCCTTCGCATTACTGGTTGTTTGAGTTGTGATTTGAGTCTCCTAAGGTGTTTCGCTACTTAGGGACGGTTGCTTGTTCATCAACCACCACCACCACTACTGCATAGGCTTACCCACTATACACTTCCGCCACCCCAACTTGACCCAATTTTGTTTGTGTTGTGAGTTGTGTCTCCTATGGTGTTTCGGCTACTTAGGGACCGTGCTTCCAACTCCGACACCGTGTATAGTCCACCACCCTACCCTCCATTTCTGCAATCCCATTGAGCTTCCGCAACACCACCACCGCATTCCACTACCACCATTTGACATTTGACATTTGAGATTTTGAGTTCACGGTTTTTCCGTTTCCTAAGGTGTTTCGGCTACTTAGGGGCGAGTCTCCATCATCTTGGTATCTCCATCAAGATCACCGCCACTCATCATCACCAAGGATGGTAACCTCAATATCATCTTGGTATCGTGGTATCCCTCCATTGTATATTCCCTTGCCATTGCATTGATAACCCCTAGCCTATTTTGCGTCACTTGCCTATCGAGACTAGCCTTTGAGTATTGTCGGCAACGTTACTTGTGCACATTAGTGATCTACACCTTCCATTGCATATATACCATATCATATTGGTATCATATCATCCCTTGTGCCACAAGTTTGTTCCCGCATATATACAATTGCTATCTTGGTTTGTGCATTGTGCAAAAGTGGCCATAAAAAAAGAATAAGCTTTTAAGCAAAAGAGAAAGAGCAAAGAAGCTTGTAAGCAAGTGCCATAGCATCATACCACATTCCATATAATATTGTCATATCCGATCATCTTGGATCATACCACCGGGACATCATACATAGCATACTTGGGATAGAAGTTGATACATTTTGCATCTTATAGGTTGTGCACAAGTGTCGTATCCGCCTATAGAGCAATCGTGCTAGCGTCTCTCTTGAGTTGTGCAACATGAGCATTTTCCGTGGATTCCACATTTTGTGCTCACCCTTGGTTGCACGACCCCATTTATCTATCCGTGTGTGTGTTTCCGTGTGCCACATATTGCTATTGGCCTACTTGTTTCACTTGCGAATTTGTGAATCTCTTTCAACATTATTGACTCTTGCTAACATTTTGCATCAAATTTTTGTGCCACTATCCTCACCGAGCTCCACCATAAGCCTTATTTTGTGTAGGTGTGAGAAACCGACAAGAATTGGTACCAATTGTGCTATTTCCTTGTTACATCATTGAGTGATCATTGATCCATCTTCAACATTGGTCAAGGTACATTTGGTATAGTTCTTCTCCTTTCTCCACTCATATTTGCTCGAGTATTGTGATGGATAGGCAAGGCATTTCATCTCCGGTCTTCTACAACAAAGACAACGTGAACAACTACATCACCAAAGCGTCAATCTTCGATCTACAACGACAAATGCAAGGCGCACAATCAAGATTGCGAGAGCGCATCGAGAACCTCTCCATCGACATTCGTCACTCCGAAGCAAGGAAAAGGGACTACATCGACAACAAGCTTTCCGCACAAAAGGGGGAGTAAGATGCAAGGATGGAGGAGATTCAGACCTTGTTGTTCAACTGTTCTTCCCCTTCACCATCCTCAAGGCGGCGACGTTCAAGTCAATCATATTTGGAGCGCCCAAGCAACACAAGTGCAAGTCATCCACGTCCACATCTCCATGGTGACCACCATCACGTTCGTGATCCACATCGTCATGAAGGGCAAGTCACCTCCAAGCATCATGTGCATGACGACGACGAACCCCATCAAGCTCAAGCACGACAACGACACCATCATCATGAAGATGCTCGCCAAGCGCAAATGCACAAGTCCCAACAAGCCCTAATTCACGCCAAGTCCACGCTTCATGAGCAAAAGAGAAGACCGTGAGACGACCACAACCAAGACGACGCTACGGCTACTACCACCACCACTTTGGCATCTTCGCCAAGTGCTATCATGACATCTTCGCCTTTGGACGTACGACATCTTCGCCTACTTCCCACAAGTACGCCTACAACGACTTCATCAAGTCCAAGGCGACCACCTACAAGTGAGGGCGACACTTCCATCTTCGGAAGTCCGTTAAGGAAGATGGCCGAGCATGGGAATTTCCCTTTGGTCATGGAGACGAGCTACGAGGTGCCACATCATATGGGCCTCCAACGACAAGACGGTGACAAGAAGGTCGAGCAAGGGCCATCCCCTTCAACCACGGCGACGAGCATGAACCTCCTCAACAATATCAAGACGACGCCCATATTGGACTCATACTCCGAGTCAAGCTATGAGACCGCACATGAGACCTTATCTTTGGTCTTAGAGGAGAGTGATGATGTGCCATCTTCGGCCTTCATCCACGACTATGACTACGACATGATTGAGCATGGAGACATTTGCACCTACATCTCTTCGACACCCACATATGACGAGATGCCCCAATTGCCATGTGAGGAGAGCCACCACCACATGAGTGACATGAGTGACTCCACCACACGTGACATTGAGAGCATTTCCTATGAGAGGATAAGTGTGACCACCACTAGCCCCACACTTGAGAGCATGCCACACATCCTATGTGAGGTTGAGAGCCATTTGAGTGACTGCACCAACATGAGTGAGAGCATCCAAGAGGGAGTGAGTGAGCCACAACACTTAGTGAGTGAGGTAGTTGAGACAGCATGTGAGGCCACTTTCATTTCTAATGACTTAGCCTCTACTCCTAGTGTGTTTTCTTCTTTGGTGCTAGGTCTCCTACATGATGACACGCCTATTCTCGACGAGTCCATACCTCCAATGGAGACATCGATGGCTATGGTGGAAGAAGATGCACCCCCACATGGTTCCATCAAGATGAAGATGACCATGACTCGGTCTTCGACACCTCACCTACAACACATGCGCAATGCTCCAAAGGTAACATAGGTGATGGTGCTTCTCTTGTCCCACTAGTGGACTATCTCACCAATGATTGCTTGCATGATGTTGACCCACCTATTCCCATGCTTCATGCTAGTGCGAATTCTTCATGTCATGACTTACCAATTTATGATGAATATGATGATGAGCATGTTGATTTTCCTAGTTGTGATGCTATGCTCCATAGGATATCATGTGAAAATTCTTTTGGTCACATCATGTTCAACAATCCTTTAAACTTGTCATATGCTATGAGTGAGATATCCCATATTGCATCATTTAAATCTCAACATAGTAGCTATGCATGCCCCATTAAAATAAATCCCATTTGCACTTATGGCATAGATGACGAGATGATGGTCATTGGCTTTTGTTTTTCATGTGATGACATTGCCATGCTTCCTTTACATGATTTGCGCAATTCATCTACTATGCCATGCCATGATCACAATGTTCCAAATATGCATTGTTTTGGATGTTCTCAATATTCTCCATGTGATGTTTCCACTAATGATCATGAGGAGACCCCCATAGTTTCCTCATACATATTAGGATATTTTGATGCATTCCATACTTTGCATGATTTCCACAATTGCTTGCACCATATGCATTCCATGAATAACAATGCTCTACATATTTCTCATGATGCATTACACAATTTGAGTCTCCATTATGCTATACATAATGAAAGTGCTAGTGATCGACTAGAGGGGGGGGGGGTGAATAGGCGATTTTTATGAAAGTCTTCAAAACATGGAAGTTTCGAAGACAAACGATAGAAATAAACCTACTACCATGCAGCGGAAGGTAGACTACACTAAGCAAGCCATAGTCAAGTATTCAATGAAGTGAAAGCACAATGACTAATAGCAGCTAGGCAGTATAGATCAGGTAGGAAGATAGTGTGAAGCCAATCAGAACAATCAGTTACTCAGTGAAGACAAAAGATAATGCAATCATACAATGACTTCACCAGGGCCAACAGTAAGTAAAGGAATGGGAAGGACGAAACCAGTGACTCGTTGAAGACAATGATTTGTTGGACCAGTTCCAGTTGCTGTGACAACTGTACGTCTGGTTAGGGAGGCTGAGATTCAACTCAGAAGACCGCGTCTTCACCTTATTCCCCTTGAGCTAAGGACACCCAGTCCTCGCCCAATCACTCTGGTAAGTCTTCAAGGTAGACTCCCAAACCTTCACATGCTTCGTTCACCGACGATCCACAATGACTCTTGGATGCTCAGAACGCGACGCCTAACCGGCTGGAGGATTCACAGTCCTCAAGTGTAATAAGTCTTCAGATCACACAGACAGGAAGACTCCAGTGATGCCTAACACTCTTTGGCTCTGGGTGGTTAGGGCTTTATCCTCGCAAGGAATTCTCTCTCAAAGGCTTCGAGGTGGGTTGCTCTCAAACGACAAAAGCCGTACACTAACTCTGAGCAGCCAACCGTTTATGGTTGTAGGGGGTGGGCTATTTATAGCCACTAGGCAACCCGACCTGATTTGTCCGAAATGACCCTGGGTCACTAAGGAACTGACACGTGTTCCAACGGTCAGATTTCAAACACACGCGGCAACTTTACTTGGGCTACAAGCAAAGCTGACTCATCCAGCTCTGGATAAGATTTTCTCTCATTGTCTTCGCTCGAAGACATAGGATTTTGGTTGAGCATCACTTCAGTCACTCTGACTTTGTTCACTTGGAACCCACTTAACAATACGGTGGTTCCTATGACTCAACAAAGAAGAAAAGGAGACAACGAAACAACTAAGTCTTCGCGCCCCATAGTCTTCACGCAATGTCTTCTCTTTTCAAAGTCTTCAATGTGAATATCTTCACATACCACCATTGTCTTCAATGTCTTCATACATTTTTAGGGGTCATCTCCGGTAGATAAACCAAATCAATGAGGGACTACTACCTGTGTTATCCTGCAATTCTCACAAACACATTAGTCCCTCAACCAGGTTTGTCGTCAATACTCCAAAACCAACTAGGGGTGGCACTAGATGCACTTACAATCTCCCCCTTTTTGGTGATTGATGACAAACTGGTTGAAGTTTTCAACGGGGATAAAAGTATGTGAAATGTAAAGGATTTAGGTATTGTATTCATAAGTGGCAAAGGCTCCCCCTGAAGATGTGCATATAAGTAATTTGCTTTTGGAATGCAAATGCACATGGCAGGTTGTACTTGTAGAGATCCTCTTCAACTTATGACGACAATTCATCATGCATGAAAAGTATGTGAAGATAATGACATGCATAATGAAAAATGGACGTCTGTAGAATGACCTAAGTGCGGAAGTTATCATCGCACATGTGGAATTTATCATCGCATCACATAATAGCAAATAAGTAGCAGACGACCATCGAGTTTAAGTGTTACAACTCAAAGAACCAAATGTATCAAAAAGCGAGAGTTGTAAACACTAGGCAAAATATAAAACCACCGCCCATATGGACCCGCTTGAAGACTATCAAACTCATATGCTTCTCCCCCTTTTGTCAGTAAGGACCAAAAAGGTTTGAAGACATAGAGCACCTACTCGTTCCCATGAGTAGTTGGTGAAGCAGCAGGGTCGTCGGTGTTGGTTGGCGGTACAGACGAAGTTGGTGCAGTGTTGATTCATGCTAAAGGTGGTGAAGTAGCATCGTCTTCATCATCGATGACACATGCATTCACTATTGCAGCACAGGAGGAGAACTCAGAGTCTTCAAGAGACGGAGTACGCCGCAGCACAGTCCTTCTCGGAGGTGTTGAGTCAAACTTGAAGTGTTCAGAGAAGCCATCATCTTGAAGATCATCTTTAGAACACATAAGCGTCAGCCCTTTCCATGTACGCCGACAAGTTTCATGGGCGACAAAGGCATTCTTGGTGGCAAGGTTGTGAATCCTGTTTACGTCCACCAAGAGGCTTTTCATTTGGCGCTTCAGCCAGTCATGATGCTTATCCTGTTTCTGATGAAGGGCAACCAGAAGCTCTCGGTCATTGAGAACACGAGATCGCTTCTTAGGCCGTTGTGCAATGGTGCTTTCAATGGCTTCGGTGAGGGCATGATGAGGTGCACGGGTAGTACCAGCCAGAGGATAAACACGAGTGACTGCTGGGACTCCTTCAATGTGTTGTGAGAAGCTTTGATTATCAGCATTTTGAAGACTAAGGAGCTCCTTGGCAGGCTCTGGATAGATGGCTTCAACTGACATATCGACGTCAGGCAGAAAAATCAGATGATTGCGAGCAGAGGGCTGATAGGTGACAGCTGAGTGTAGTTTGATCAGACGCATAATCCATGGAGCGTAAAACTTCAAGCCAAAGAGATCAGATCCTGATGCAGCAAGTTGGCAGATGAAGAAGTCTTGTGCATTGAAGCTTTTACCATGAAGAATATGGAAGACCAAAGTCTTCATTGCACCTTCAAGCTTTGCATGTGGATAATGTCCTTTGATGGGCCAGAGAGTTCGCCTTATAATGTGATAGATAGTACGTGGCAGATACTCAAGGTCTTCAACAAAGAACTCCTTAGGATGTTCAGCATCGGGAGGCAAAGGCTTCATCATGCTAAGCATCTGACTCATGTTGGGTTCAGGCTTGTGAAAAATGCTTTCCATAGCAGCACCGTGAAGCTGACAACAAGGTTCATAAAGAACACCTGGAGTGGGCAGACTAGTGAGCTCAATGACATCAAAGGCTTTGGCTTCATGATGAACATTGCCTGTCATCCACTCAAGGACCCAAGTCTTCGGATCCCTGTTGTAGCCACGAATATGAAGAGTGGCATAGAATTGGAGCAGCAATTCTTCATTCCAGTGCTCCTTGTCAGTGACGAACTGCAACAAGCCAGACTCTCTAAAGCAATCCAGCGCTTCTTCCAAACAGGGCAGACCAGTTATGGCTTCAGTGTCAAGACGCATATGTGGAAAAATGCGACCTTGATTGTATAAGATGCATGAGTAATAACTGCGCTGCTGATAGCTCCAGAACCGACCAGAAGATATTCTTGCCTTAGAGTAGGGGTTCTTGGCGCTATCAAAGAAGGTGTTGTGTGCTTCGAAGCCATTGATATTGAATGATCCGGGTGCAGATGCAGTGCCTGGAAACCTAGGCAGCCTTGGCATTGGCTTCTGAACCCGAGGCCTACGCTCGACGTGATAGTCAAATTGGGGACCAGCAGCAGGTGGAGGAACAAGAAGAGGCCATTTGACAGTGATAAGCTGGCCATAGTTGTATGCTTGCTTGATAGTATGTGGCCTTGGTGGCGGAACAGGAGCAGTGATATCAACAGAGGCGTCAGGCTGCACATCTGTTGCAGGTGCATCATTGGCTTCACTGGCTTCTGGCACAGTGTTTGGTGCAGGCTCCACATTGTCTTCAGCCATGACCACGTCATTGGCTTCAGTGGTGTTAGTGGTGGAAGCCTCAGGATTCTCAACCTCCACTTGAGGAGCTGGAGGGTCAGGCACCAACACGTTCACTTCAGGAACAACTTTTTTAGTGATGGGGGGAGTAGGGACACGTTCTTCTTGTTGTTTTTCTTCGGCTGATGCAACCAGATTGTCTTCAGCAACTTTAGCTTCAGACTCGGAGACATTCACAGTAGGAGTGGCTTCTGGGAACACCTGACGTGCAACAGATTGGTGGTGCACTTCTCCTTCTGGAACACTCGAAAGAGGGACTTGGGGCCTTGGTCCTTTGCGAAGCCTGCGTAACGCTGGCGACGCCTGTGGAGATGGAGTTGGCTGGGCCTCAAAGTCATCTTCTTCTTCTTGCACTGGTGGGGTGACTTATTGTTGGGGAGTACTCGGGGTGTCTTGTTGTTGTGTGTGATCAGCCCATGATGCATCCTGAGCAATTGGCGTCAGAGGACGACCAATGCTGATGAGTTTGCTGTTCGTGAGAACAGGCGATGATACCAAGTTGTGCTCGATCTGAGGAAGAACTACATTATCTTCAACATTGTCATGGTGACCAATGTCTTCAGCAGCAGTGGGGTCAACTGCTGGAATGTCTTCAGCTTCAGGAGCCTCTGTGGAAGCAGGCTCATGAACTACCATCCGTCATTCTTGATGCGAAGAGTCAGGATGAGAGACCGAGATGGGCTCGACAACAAGGGGCTCTATGGGAGCAGCCCGATCTTTCTTGGTTTTGCGCTTCTTCTTGGAGGGAGCGACATCAGAAGCTTCAGGATTTTTCCTCTTTCTGGCTTCAGCCTCGGCAGCCCTTGTCTTCTTCAGTTCTGAAACGGTTGACTTGACCTTTGGCTTCGAGCCGGACATGCTGCTTGGGAATACAATGCAAGGTTCTTCCCGCCTTGAAGGTGCAGATTTGTCAGTCGATGGCTTCTTCTTCTTTGCAGCCATTCTGGGGTCGATGCCAGGACGCCCAAGAGCCTTGCGCTTCTCAGCTTCATTGTAGGCTTGCACGCACTTGTTAGCCAGACTCTTCATGCGCTCACAAGAACCTTTAGCTTCTTCTCGTTTCTTGAGAAAAGCTTCCTTGAGCTCGTGTAGCATAACCTTGAAGTTTTTGACATCTTGCACGCTGAGCTTTGCCATGTGCTTCTTGAACTGAGCTTTCTCATAGTCGATCTTGTGCTTTAGTTCAACGATGCGCTGAGCTAGAGCCAGCTCAGAAGCAATGGCGCCATTGGAAGAGACGCTGAGGCCAATTGGAAGTTGCAGATCTTCAAAGCTAAGATTGGGGGTTTCAAACCACTCATCAATGAAGTCATGGAGGATTGCCACGTCAAAGAGAGGCCAATCATTGAAGATTTCTGCTTCTTCCTTGCTCTTAATCAGTTGCTCAAGAGCGTCATCTGCAAGATCTTCATCACTGGACAGATCAATGTGTTCGTCTCGCAGAATGGCAGTAGGGGTCAATGCCTGATCAGTATTCTTTTTCATCTCCGTCTTCTTGGAGATACGTGATAGATCTTCAGACTGCACACTATCTTCAGGAGGTGTAGTAGCCAGTGGCTTCGCACGTGAAGCTTTTGGAGGAGCAGCTGACTTTGAAGCTTTAGCCTTTTTTTGCTTCTGCGGCTTTGGAGTAGGAGCTGGGGCTTCATCAGTGTCGGCATCATCATCAGAATGATCCACTTTGGCACCTTGAACGGAAATGTGAGTGATAAGGCCATCAAGGTTGTAGAAAGGTCCGATGATATTGGGTTCAGCATCGCGTGTGCCGTCAGCCCGGGGAGCAGAAGGACCAGGGTTGAAGTCTAGTCCCAATGACTTCTTGTTTTCCTTGGCTGATGCCTTTGCATGCTGGAAGTTGCGCTTGAAGAGATTATCGTCACGACACCAGAGCAGTGATGATGGGTCGGCATTTTCAGGCTGTGGTCCACGGACCATACAAGGATAGAAACCCTGAGCAATAGCTTCAGCTCTGGTCTTGGGTGGAAGGCTTCGGAAGAGAATGTCACCCCAAGGACTCTCGATGGATTCTTCTCAGCATACTCCTGGGTCACAAACTTGTATTTAAACCATTGTTCGGCCCAATATCTTCGAATCCATTGGATCCGTGTCTTGCGCTGATTGTAATCCTCTTCTGGATCTGTCTTGTACAGCTCTGAGAGGTCATCAGGCAGATCTCTGGATGTTCCCCCTCGACGCTGTCTGCCACCTTTCCTTGTTGATTTCTCTGTAGCCATGAACTTCAAACTGAATGGCTTCAACATGTTCAAAGGCTTCCGCTTGCTGGTCAAACAGGAACTGGCTTCGGGAGAGTTAATGTGATGTTGTAAGAATTCTGCAAACGAATGCAGACTATGTGAACCAAGGGATTCTCCCACGGACATGTACCTGTGACAGCATTAGAGATGCGAGGGAAGGGGATAGGTCATATGCATTCTCAGAAGATTTTGAAGATAAATAAGTTTGAAGACATTGACCTCATGGTGCGAAGACATTCACTTATGTGTTTGAAGTTGGTTCCAGATTTGTACGAATCCAGGAATAGGTACAAGTGAGGAATCTAACTCGTTATGAAGCTTAAGTGAATATACTAGGCATTATATGAGATGTAGTGTAACGCCCTCGATGCGGCTATATCTCCCACATGTAGAAGCACGACTTAGAGGCATAACCGCATTGAAAGCAATGTCGCAAGTGAGGTAATCTTCACACAACCCATGTAATACATAAGGGAAAGAGATACATAGTTGGCTTACAATCGCCACTTCACACAATTACATGAATAAAGCATTACATCAATCAGATACAATAAAGGTCTGACTACGGAACCAAAATAAAAGAAGAACCCCAAAAGCGACAAGGTCCCCGATTGACCCCAACTGGGCTCCACTACGGATCAACTGGAAGCGGAACAACATAAAGGACAAGATCTTCATCGAGCTCCTCCTTGAGCTTGGTCGCGTCATATGCACGGTTCAACGGCACCTGCAAGCTGGTTTTGGAAGTATTTGTGAGTCACGGGGACTCAGCAATCTCACACCCTCGCGATCAAGACTATTTAAGCTTATGGGTAAAGTAAGGGTATGAGGTGGAGCTGCAGCAAGCGACTAGCATATTTGGTGGCTAACATACACAAATGAGAGCAAGAAGAGAAGGCAAAGCACGGTCGATAAAAGTATGATCAAGAAGTGATCCAAATCTACTTACGTCAAGCATAACTCCAACACCGTGTTCACTTCCCGGACATCGCCGGAAAGAGACCATCACGGTTACACACGCGGTTGATGTATTTTAATTAAGGTCAACTTCAGGTTTTCTACAACCGGACGTTAACAAATTCCCATCTGCCCATAACCGCGGGCATGGCTTTCGAAAGTTCAAATCCCTGCAGGGATGTACCAACTTAGCCCATCACAAGCTCTCACGGTCAACGAAGGATATTCCTTCTAGCGGGAAGACCCGATTAGACTCGGAATCCCGGTTACAAGACATTTCGATAAGGTAAAACTAAACCAGCAACACCGCCCGAATGTGCCGACAAATCCCGATAGGAGCTGCACATATCTCATTCTCAGGGCACACTCAGATGAGACTAGCTACGAGTAAAACCAACCCTCAAGTTTCCCCGAGGTGGCCCTGCAGGCAGCTCAGTTCGGACCAACACTCAGAGGAGCACTGGCCCGGGGGGGTTAAAATAAAGATGACCCTTGAGTCCGCGAAACCCAAGGGAAAAAGGCTAGGTGGCGAATGGTAAAACCAATGTTGGGCATTGCTGGAGGAGTTTTATTCAAGGCGATCTGTCAAGGGGTTCCCATTATCACCCAACCGCGTAAGGAACGCAAAATCCGGGAACATAACACCGATATGATGGAAACTAGGGCGGCAAGAGTGGAACAAAACACCAGGCATAAGGCCGAGCCTTCCACCCTTTACCAAGTATATAGATGCATTAATTAAATAAGATATATTGTGATATCCCAACAAGTAAACAATGTTCCAACAAGGAACAATCTCCATGTTCCAACAAGGAACAAACTTCAATCTTCACCTGCAACTAACAACGCTATAAGAGGGGCTGAGCAAAGCAGTAACATAGCCAAACAACGGTTTGCTAGGACAAGGTGGGTTAGAGGCTTGGTTCAACAATATGGGAGGCATGATAAGCATGTGGTAGGTATCGCAGCATAGGCATAGCAAAGAGCGAGCAACTAGCAAGCAAAGATAGAAGTGATTTCGAGGGTATGGTCATCTTGCCTGAGATCCCGCAAGGAATAAGAACGAGTCCATGAAGAAGAACAAATGGACGTAGATGAACGGATCCTCACAAACGCGACATTATCGGAACCAACCCGAAGAAGCAACACCGGAAAAGAAGCATACAACATAGTAAACAACCAACACATCAACATGGCGTGATGCACAATCGAGTATGATGCATGTCCGGTTTAATGAAGCATGGCATGGTAAAGTGCACAAACAATCCTACAAATTAAGTGGAGCTCATTATGCAACGGAGTTGCATATTGAAGAAAACACCACATGACTTATTTAGTTCTCTCTCGTTTATGTACCCAACAAGATTAAATGTTGTTAGCATGGCAAGAGGGTGAAGCAAATGAAAACTACATATCTAGTCAAGTTTAAATGAGGCCAGAAACAACGAACACCAATTTCGGAAACTCCTCATATGCATATTTTAGATTTGCTGCTGTTCTGCCCTAAACACAATTTTAAATTTATTAAACATGCAAAACAAGTACACCATGTTAAACTAGACATTTTTCTACCCCATTTACATATAAAGTTTATTAAATTCTGAGTTACGGTTATTTAGTTATGAAATAAATCAATTTAGCAAGTTATTAAGCAAATTTAAACAAACAACATTTTAAACATGTTAAACATGGATGAGAGTGACATATTATGAAACTAGATGAATTTCTAAGCAAGTTTCACATATAAATTGTTTTAATCCGATGCACGGTTGGTGAGTTATTAAATGCATGAAGTGCAAGGGCTTTTCTGTAAATCTACGTTCTCGGGAAAATTAGCTAAAACGTTCTGCGGCAAAAAAACACATCTCGGGCCAAAACTGCAGTCTGGCCCAACGGTAGAAATAAAACAAAGGAGGGGCTCTATGGGTGGCCTCACCCATGGGCTTCGGCCCAGTCAAAGGAGCAGGCTGCAGAGGGGTGCTGGCGCGCTGGGCCTTGCGCAAGGAGGCCCAGGCGCGGGCGACGTGGAGGTCCATCAAGAGCCGAAGCAGGCTGAGGCGAGGCCGGCCCAAGCGAAAGGAGGCAGGGCGCTGCTGTAACTGGGCTTCACGCGAAGGAGGGAGCTGGGCCTCGTAGGCAGATCGAGCGGAGGCAGGGCGAGGTCCACGCGAGGCAGGGACACGGGCTTCAGGTCGGGGCGCTGGTCTCCCTCGAGAAGAAAACGCAGCAACAGGAGGAAGGAAGCAGCGGCGCGACGAAGCTCCAGCGACGACGGGTCCGGTAACGCTGGTGAGGCCGGGAACGATTCGCAGGGCCCCGGATCTGGTTGGTCCCGGCCGGATCTGGTGAAGACGGGGTCAACGGCGAACTCCTTGGGCGGCGGCTACAAGCACCTGAGAGAGAGAGAGAGTACTTAGAGAGAGAGACGACGAGAGGAGGAGAACGAATGGAGGGAGAGGGACGAGGCCGGTCCTGGCGGCTCATGGTGACGAAGACGAGATGCTATTGCGCGAGCAGAGGAAGAGCTCGACAGGGGCTCGGGCGCTCGCTCGTGGCTGTCTTTGGGAGTAGGGAAGGAAGGTGCAAGGAGGCGTGGGTGCGGAGGAGCTCCACTCCTCTGGATTGAACAAGGAGGAGGAGGCACTCGATGGATCGGGAGGAGCTGGTGCGGTGGGATTGGTTCGATGGGACAACGAGGAGGAGACCAGGGGAGGTTTGTGGTTGGCTGTGGGTGAGATCCCGATGGGGATTTGGGGAATAAGTGCGGCGGCGGCGGCAGGGACAAGCGCCTAGAAGTTAGGGTTTGGTCTAGATTTAGACTAGAGAGTATATATATATATATAAAGAAAGAGGGAGACATTTAGGGACTAATCCGTCCCTACGATCGTAATTGGAGGGTCAGAAAAAAATAGACTAGGAAGTCCAATTAACAAAATGGAGACGTTTTGTAGATGTTTGGGGATGATCTGGACACAACAGTGACGAAAGTCCGGTTCGGGCCCGGGGCAGCTTTCGGACGCGCGCGAGGAGGCCCGCGGGCTGACAAGAGAGGTTAGGTTGGACCTGACGGTAGGTAGTGGGCTGTGTAGATGGTCTAGAGAGGAAAAAGAGGGAAAGCCCGGCAACAGTTTTCGGAGACCGAAAACGTCCGACGTTAGACCGACTATACTGCCGCTATAGTTATCCGTTGGGGCGTCAAACGGACTCCAAACGCGATGAAACTTGGCAGGCGGCCTTCCTACAACATAAAAACACCGCATGCCAACTTTCATCCCATTCGGAGAACATTTTCCGGCCACTTATAAAATAATATTTCGGACATGCCGCGGGCGCGTGCAAGTGTGTCTGGGCTCAGAACGGACAACAGAGAGAACCGGAAGACCTGGACGGATGCAGGTTTTGAAACATGATGATGCAATGCACATGATGACATGACACGATGCAACACGCAAGCAAATGACATGGCAACGACGACGAATAACTGGAAGACACCTGGCGCATCGGTCTCGGGGCGTTACAACACTCCACCACTACGAGACGATCTCGTCCCGAGATCTAGAATGGCACCGGAGGGCAAACGGAAGAGAAAGAGAAGAGGTAAAATTAAGTTGCTTGTTTGACAAATGAGTGAGACCAAAGAACCTTGAAAAGGTTAAGCCAACTCGAGAAAATATTACAACGGAGATACGTGAAGTTGAAAACACTCCATTAGAAAAGATGAACAAGGAAGAACAACTTCGGGCAGAACTTCGATTGAAAAGGGAAGGGATTGAATAAGAACTTGATAAGATGAGAAGATACTTGAGCAAAAAGGGCACAACACTCCGGTTAAATGGATAGGCATGAAAAGAGCATGATCTTTGACAAAATGAGATGATTGGTTGAAAAGAGAAACAACACAATGCCTCCGGAACGAAAGAATAGAATATAGATAATTGAAATAAAAGAATGGAGAAGAAAATGCCAACTTCTGCCACAAAAGAACTTGAAAAGGTATCCTTAGGAGAAGGGTCGAACGGAGTTGTTGGAAACACAACAACGAAAAGATAAGCTTGATATGGTCTTATGGAATACAGCTCAAATATGAGGTGAAAACCTGCCACTCACGGGAAAAAGAATTGGATTGATAAGAACAAGGAGACAAGAAACTTATTTCACCGTGAGGATAAATGAAGAACTTGGATCATTTAAGCACCATAAATAGCAACAATCCTTGGGGAAAGCTTCAGGTGAAATATAACCCAAGAATACTTCAATGAAGAGATTGATGGATTTAAGATATCTCATTCTTGATAACTTGTGAATCGTGAAACACGAAGGAAAAATTATCGAAAATGACATAACACCACCACAAAAGATAAGATAGAAAGAATTGCACTCCGGATTGCAAGATGAAGAATGCTTGAGCTCCTTAGAAAAGAATCTCGATGAACACTTCGAGAAGGAAATAAATCCTTGATGAACTATCATGTAGAACCTCCATGAAGAACTCCAGTAACAAAAGAATAACAAAATAAAGAGAAATCGGAAACACAAGGTGAAGACTTGCAATGATTTAGATGAAGATTTTCGACGAGATAGAGTGGAAACTTGGAACTCTGAAAAAGAAAGACGGACAACTTGAATCGAGAATTTGAAGAACCTCCGGAATAAGGAATTAATCATTAGGATGAAACAAGAATAAGAATTACATTATGCTTGTCCTTCATCAATTAAATTGATGACAATCAACGGATTTGACATATTACTTATTCTCGTAGAAAAGATTAAGAGAGATATAACATAAACTTGAGAATGTCTTCAACGAACCGCCGGTAGGATTGGAACATCGAGTAAATTGATAAATAAGAGAACTCTTGAACGAACCACCGTTAGAATTAAAATGACCAAAGGAAAGACAGAGGAACACCGGGAAGAATTATGAAATGAACGAGGATACTTTAGAGAATTTAGATACAAGTGAACGAAGGGATCACGAACTGATTAGAGAATATTGAATGATGCACCGGTAAGATTTGGAGAATGATAGCTGAAAGGCTGAGAACGAATAACTTTGAGATGATGGGCTCTGGATAATCAAACTGAAAAGACTCCTGAATTGCTCTGGATGGATA